>NW_021272756.1:0-3678 GCF_002162155.2 Triticum dicoccoides
AGGAGGGCTGGCAGGCTCCACAAATGAGTCCAGGTCGATCCCATCAGCGATCCGAGTGGCGGCAGCAATGAAAGTCTCCATGAAGGACTGGAAGTCATGCTTTTTGGTGTTAGCGAC
The DNA here is from genome assembly GCF_002162155.2 of Triticum dicoccoides. Lineage (NCBI taxonomy): Eukaryota > Viridiplantae > Streptophyta > Magnoliopsida > Poales > Poaceae > Triticum > Triticum dicoccoides. Next base: position 118 of record NW_021272756.1, read on the forward strand.
TTTGATCGCAGCCAGCTTGTCTTCACGAGCCTCCTTGCAATGGACTCGCACCAAAGATAGCGCCATGCCAGCACCACACCGGGCAGAGGATTTCTTCCATTCTTGCACTCGGTCAGGGATCTCGTTCAGTCGAGTCATCAGGGATTCCAGGTCATTCTGAAGGGCCGCCCCCGGCCAAAGTGATGAGTTGATTCGGGAGACTACTTCCTTCAGGCGCACAAGGTAGCTTGTGGCGCTGGCGATACGGGACTCCAGTCGGAGCATGTTCATCGCAGTTTCGTCGCAGACTAGAGAAGCGATAGGGTCCAGACCCATCTCGACCCTTTCGGTTTCCTCGCTGAAGTCTTGGCAGAATTCTACAGCCAAAAATTAGTCAATCGACCGAGCAAGATCCGATCGCAAGCATCAGCACAGCTGGATTAAAAGAAATACCTTCCAGCGTGAGATAAAGCTTCTTGGCAAGAGCCCTCAGATAAGCTTCCATGTCATTCCTCTTGCGGATCGCAGACTCCCAACTTTTCATTCAGGACGACCTTGTCCTTCTTCAGACTGGCCACCTCGCGGTTAGCTTCATTAAGACAAGATTTCAGTTTGTTCACCTCTCCTTCCAGCGTCCCGATTGAGGCAAGCTTTTGGTCTGCGAGAGCAGTTTTGTCTTGGGCTGCTTTTTGCACGGCGGCGAGGTCCGAGTCCTTCTCCAGAGCCAACTTCATTTTCTCTGCAAAAGAAACAATTGAATCAAAGAAGAGATCAAAGAAATATATTGAAAGTCAGTCGACAGTCAGTTACCTTCCATACCAGCGGCTTCGTCTTGAGCTTTCTTCAGATTCCGCTGAGCTAATTCTAAGTCGAGGTTGAGTTGCCTCTGCTTCTCCTCGAGTTTAGCAAACTTAGAAATAAGAGTACAAGACTTCTGCAGAAGGCAAAAGACGGATCAGTCGATAAGATCAAAGGTTTTTTACTTCCGAGTGAATAAAACCTAAATAAGTTCGCTTAGACCCCAGCCGACTACACACAGTCGACTGTGGTCTCAGGGGCTACACCCAGCGGGTGCACTTGGCGTGCCCCCGCTGATTAAGAAGCAAAAAAGCTGTTCAGACCCCAGTCGACTGCCAGCAGTCGACTGCAGTCTCGGGGACTAGACCCAGTGCGCCGGTGGCCGGGGTCCCTGGTGACCTCAACTCTGACCACCCACTTCGCCGGATGGAGAAAACGGTGATCCCGATCCGCCTCCCCATCGATTTCGGCCCGGATCTGCGTCGTTTCCCCCGGAGAATGTCCCGCATGACCACGATGAGGCGGGCAGCGAAGCAACTCAGGCGGTGGTTCCGGCGGCGGCGGCAAGATCTCCGCCCCGTCGCCCTCACCCGCCTCGCGCCCAGTCATTTTCACCTCAGTCATTTTCACTTCTTCCACAAGTTTGGCGCTGCTGGTCGTCTTCTCCGCGGTGATCATGGGCGGCCACGGAGCGGTCGGCCGCGACATCAGGATTAGTCTCAATCAAGTGACATAAGATGGAAAAAAACAAAAGGAAAAAACTGAAAAAATATTGCGCCAATCTCCATACAAGATCGATTTCACGAATATAATATCAACTAAGACATATTGAGATTTAGCAACGCTGAATATATAAACCATGCATCCACACGGATAGCTGTGGAGGGTTCTTGCAGTATTATCGCTATCCAGCACGTGAGTCGTGGCTATCGTCAATGGCGGCCTCTGCAAAGATCGCCACGGAGTTTCTCAAGGATCCACTGATCTGGTTATTCCTCGCCTCGCTGGCTTTCGTCATTCTGCAGAGTCGGCGGCTGGGCAGCGCGCCATTTCCTCCGGGTCCGAAGCCGCTGCCAGTCATCGGCAACATGACGTTAGTGGACCCGCTGACCCACCGCGGCCTAGCGGCGCTAGCGAAGCAGTATGGCGGGCTGCTGCACCTTCGCCTCGGCAGGCTCCACGTCTTCGCGGTGTCGACGCCAGAGTACGCGCGCGAGGTGCTGCACGTGCAGGACGCCGCCTTCTCGAACCGCCCGGCCACCATCGCCGTCGTCTACCTCACCTACGGCCGCTCCGACATGGCGTTCGCGCACAACGGCGCCTACTGGCGCCAGATGCGCAAGCTCTGCGTCACCAAGATCTTCAGCCGACGCCGCGCCGAGACGTGGCTCGCCCTGCGAGACGGGTACGGGGCGCTCGCCCGCGCCGTCGGCAGGCGCAGCGGCGAGGCCGTCAACCTCGGCGAGCTCATCTTCAACCTCACCGTCAGTGTCATCTTCCGCGCCGCCTTCAGCACACGCGACGAGGATGGGCTGGATGAGTTCATCGCCATTCTCCAGGAGTTCTCCAGCCTCCTAGGATTGTTCCACATCGGTGACTTCTTCCCGTGGCTCGGCTGGGTGGGCCGGCGGGGCTTCAACCGCCGCCTCCGCACGGCGCGCGGCGCTCTCGACAAGTTTATCGACAGGATCATCGACGAGCACATGAGGAGGGGAAAGAACGCCGCCGACCCCGACGCTGACTTGGTAGACGGCCTGCTCGCGTTCCTCACCGAGGCAAACCCAATCAGCGGGAAGCACAGAGAGGACGCCCTCCGCTTCACCCGCGATAACGTCAAGGCCATGATTATGGTACGTAACTGGTACTGTATTTAGCATCTTACAGTCTTTACTCTTTACTGTATCCATGGCGGTGTGCTCCACACTAGCTGGCTCTACCGACGGACGGCTTGATCTGCAGAGTATGACCAAAATCCTAGTACGAGAGAAACCTCGTAGGTGTGTAGCACCTCTCTTTCTTTTGACGTGTTTATTAGTGTTTTTTTTGACTGATGGAATGTTTATTAACTACTCCCTCCGTAAACTAATATAAGAGCATTTAGATCATTACTTTAGTAATCTAAACGCTTTTATATTAGTTTACGGAGGGAGTACAGTTTTGCTAAAGCACATTTAGATGTGTCCTAAGTATTGCACATCTAAGTCCCATGTCCTTGATTTTACACGGAGATTTGTGCAAACATTTTCTTTCCTCTTTTTTCTTTTCCTTCCTAGTTTGATTGAGCCACTTAGATGTGCAATAACTAGGGCACATCTAGATGTGCTCTAGACAAACCCTCAATTTTGCTAAAGCACATCTAGATGTGCCATAAGTATTGCACATCTAAGTCCTATATCGTTGATTTTACATCGAGATTCGTGTGGATATTTTTCTTTTTCATCTTTATGCTTAATTCACTCACTTAGATGTGCAATAACTAGAGCACATCTAGATGTGCCCTAGACACCTCGGTCGACTTTTCTTGGTGAAGAAAGGCGAGGCGGTGCGGAGCTCCAAGGCAGAGAGGGCGGTGACGAGGCCAACCACAGCGTCCTGAGTGAGGAAAAGCCGTGAACGAGCGGGGGATGGGGATGCAAGCGAGTAGGGGGCTTGACGGTTAGTGGTGTAGGGTGGGCACCCGGGATCAGAGAAGAAGGGTGGTGGAGGGTTAGAGGGGTAGCCGGGGCGGCTTGGACAGGGAGGCGAGGCGCGCGAGGCAGCGCCGCCAGCTGCGGGTGGCGAGGG
>NW_021272757.1:0-3974 GCF_002162155.2 Triticum dicoccoides
ACGGCAATGCCGTTGGCAGAGATGATATGACCAAGATAAAGAACCTCATCGAGCCAAAATTCACACTTGGAGAACTTGGCGTAGAACTGATGTTCCCTCAGCTTATCGAGAACCAAACGCAAGTGCTTGGCATGATCTTCCTTGTTCTTGGAGAAAACCAGAATGTCGTCGAGATAGACCAAAACGAAGTCATTGGTGTAGGCGTTGAAGATGAAGTTCATCATGCGAGAGAACGTCGGAGGAGCGTTGGCGAGGCCAAAAGACATGAGAGTGTATTCATATGAACCAAAGCTTGTTCTGAATGCTGTCTAGGGAATATCTTCTTCACGAATGCGAATCTGGTGATAACCCATACGGAGATCAAGCTTGGAGAATACTTGGGCACCTTTGAGTTGTTTGAACAGCTCATTGATGTTGGGAAGTGGGTATTTGTTCTTGATGGTCTTCTTGTTCACTGGACGGTAATCAACACAAAGTCGGTCTATTCCATCCTTCTTCTTCACAAAAAGAACACCACAACCCCACGGAGAAGAACTAGGCCGGATGAGACCCATTCTTTCTTGCTCATTGAGTTGCTTCTTCAGCTCCTTCAACTCTTCAGGTCCGAGCTTGTAAGGACGTTTGCACACAGGTTCCGTGCCTGGCTCAAGTTCAATAACGAATTCAACTGGCCGGTGCGGAGGCATTCCTGGGAGCTCTTCTAGAAAGACGTCTTGATATTCGCAAACGACTGGAATTTGCGAAATAGCGTCCAATTCAGCCTTCTCATTGAGAGAAAACAGACGGATAGTATCATCACGAGCGGCAAAGACAATTACATCCTCAGACGAATGAGTTAATTGAATCTGCCTGGCTGCACAATCAAGCTGAGCCTTGTGCTTAGAAAGCCAATCCATCCCGAGAATAAGATCAATATCCAAGTTACCAAGAACCATTGGAGAAGCCAAAAACTTGAAATCACCCATCATGATAGAAACATCCGGAACCATTGAAGTAGCCCTCATAGACTTAGCCGGAGAAACCACTCCCATAGGTTTACCCAACATTTGTGAAACGAAGTCATGCTTGGAAACAAATGATCTTAACATGAAACAATGCGATGCACCAGTGTCAAAAAGAACTTTTGCTGGAAAAGAGTTAACTGGAAAGTTACCCATGATCACATCTGACGAGTCCTCTGCCTGAGCTGCATTCATCAAATTCACCTTGGCATGCTTGGGGTTATGCTTGACCATAGCTGTACTTGCTGATCTGACAGGAGGAGGAGGAGGAAGACGCCTCTGGTTGAGACACTTGTTGGCATAGTGACCCTTCTGTTGGCACTTGTTGCACGTGACCTTTGAAAGCGGACGGTGATACGGAGCACTCGATCTTGGAGCTTGAGACGAAGTCTTGTTCTGAAAGCCAGGGTTGGGTGGGTGGGAAGAACCACTGCCACCTTTGCTCTTCTGCTGATACGGCTGATGGAACGGAGGAGGAGGAAGCCAAAACTTTTGCTGCTTTGCCACTTGAGTAGAGGAAGAAGGAGTAACATCTCTGACTCGCTTCTTGGAAGCATCACACCTCAACTGAGCATCCTCTTGCTTCAGTGCCATATTGTAGAACTCATCGTATCTCAAGGGCTCAAAGAGGACAAGAGCGAGCTGAATTTCTTCTCTGAGACCACCCCTGAACTGATATATCATGCTCTTCTCATCAGGCACGTCCTGCTTGGCAAAGCGGGCAAGCTTCTGGAACAACTTCTTGTAGTCATAGACAGACAAAGAGCCTTGCTTCAGATTGCGGAATTCCTCACGCTCGCTTTCAACCACGCTCTGCAGAATATGATGAGCTCGGAAATCTCGACGGAAATCATCCCAAGTGATAACATGTCCACCTCTGGAATCCTTGTACTGTTGCAACCATTCTGCAGCTTGATCTTTGAGTTGGAAGGAAGCGAACTTAACAAAGTCCTCGGGCCTGACGTTACTGCACTCGAAATGCTTATACAGATCCACAAGCCAATCGTCAGCATCGGTTGCCTCAACACAATTGCTGAAAGTCTTTGGCCCGTTAGCAAGGAACTGGTTGAGTGTAGCAAAGTGACTCTGGTTGCTGCCTTGATTCCCTTGACTGCCTTGATTGCGCTCTTCAAGAATTTGCATGATCAGCTGAGTGTTTGCATTGGTTGCGGCCATCACAGCTTGCCATGCCTCTGGAGGAGGTGGAGGTGGTGGCGGATCTTGATTCTGGTTCTGACTGGTGCTCTTAGCGGGAGCCATCCTGAAGAGGTTGACCACCATTAGCACATTGACATATAAACATTGGAGCTGAATCCAACGGAATGAAAATTGCAACATATAGTCTTCACATCCGAACAAAATGAACGAATGCATTCCTCTTGAAATGGTCACATATCCATAAATTGAGAAGCCACGTAGATTTAAGGTAGAGAAATAAATCAACAAGGTACGGATCAAGAACGAATAATCGGTAAGAAATCCCAATCTCAAACCAATATCCGTGGAAGAAGAACTAGAGCTACAAGAATTCCCACCTATGAAACTCCCGAAATTTTCTGGTTATGCAATCAGGTGTTGGGGATACAGGGGAAGCATAATATCTCACCCAAACTAGCAATTCCTACATCCAGCTGTATCCATCCTTCAACACATAACCAAGAAAACTTCGAAAACCATCTACCTCAACCTTCGAAAAGCATCCGTTATACAAGTTATGGCGATACTCCCGAACTCCCGCCCCAGTACTGGGTGGCGTCGAGGTTATCTCACCAACGAACTGCATAAAAGAGATTTTCGATGTCGGCGAACATATCTCAAGTATTCCAGAATTGCAACGATAAAATTATGATGACAACACCTCAGAGCTCAACTCCCCGGGACACTTCCACTAAACCCCTGACAGGAGGCACCAAGACAATGTTCTCATCATAAGCCATCGGAACGATTCCAAGATACTCGCGTGATCCTAAATTTTTTTATTGAAATTTGAGAAGAGAAGAGTCAAAACTCTATGTCAAGATGCCTTACCAGAGCGATGAGGAGACTGGGAAGTAAAAAGAATTCCTAAACTCTCCGATATATAATTCCTAAGTGACTCAAAACATTTTTTTCTAGACACAACTCGGCTGCTAAAACAATCAAGCAATGGGGCTCCTAAGGTCGGGGAAGGCTCTGATACCAACTTGTAACGCCCTCGATGCGGCTATAGCTCCCACGTGTCGAGGCACGACTTAGAGACGTAACCGCATTGAAAGCAATGTCGCAAGTTAGGAAATCATCACAACATCCTATGTAATATATATAATAAAAGGGGAGATACATAGTTGGCTTACACTCGCCACGTCACATCAGAGTACATAAATAACATCCATCAGACAAACACTCATGGCCCGACTACGGCGCCAAAATAGAAAAGAACCCAACATGCGACAAGGCCCTGAATCGAACCCCAACTAGGCACCACTACTGGTCATCAGGAAAAGACACGTAGTAACGCTGAGAGTCTTCGTCGAACTCCCACTTGAGCTCGTAATCGTCACCTGGAGCGGAATCACCTGGACCTGCATCTGGAGTTATAGTATCTGTGAGCCACAGGGACTCAGCAATCTCGCACCCTCGCGATCAAGACTATTTAAGCTTATAGGAAGGGTAAGGCAAATATAAGTGGAGCTGCAGCAAGCGACTAGCATATATGGTGGCTAACTTATTTGCAAAAGAGAGCGAGAAGAGGAGGCGAAGCACGAGCGAGAACCTAGAAGAACAACCTGCGCAAGCATAACTCCAACACCGTGTCCACTTCCCGGACTCCGCCGGAAAGGGGCCATCACGGTAACACACTCAGTTGATTCGTTTTAATTAATTAAGGTTCAAGTTATCTAAAACCGGACATTAACAAATTCCCATCTGCCCATAACCGCGGGCACTGCTTTCGAAAGTTCAATCCCTACAGGGGAGTCCCAACTTAGCCCATGA
>NW_021272758.1:0-923 GCF_002162155.2 Triticum dicoccoides
CAATGATGATAAACTAACACCCTATACTAAGCATTTAGGATTGCAGGTAAGGTATCAACAGATGTAGCGACAATGTCAGGCTATGCACCAGAATAGGATTAACGAAAGCAGTAACATGCTACACTACTCTAATGCAAGCAGTATAGAGGAGAATAGGCGATATCTGGTGATCAAGGGGGGGGCTTGCCTGGTTGCTCAGACAAGGAGGGGTCGTCGGTGACGTAGTCGTACTCGGTGGCATCAGCGTCGGTCTCGTAGTCTACCGGAGAGAAGAGGGGGAAGAAATAATGAATACAGAGCAAACAAAGCATCACAAAATATAACAAGGCAATACGCGGTGTTCGGTGTGCCCTAACGCGGTAGTAGGTGATACCGGTGAAGGGGGGAAAACATCCGGGAAAGTATTCCCGGTGTTTCGTGTTTTCGGGCAGAGGAGCCGGAGGGGGAAAGTTGCGGGTTCGATAGGTTAGAGGGGTGTGGCGGACGAACGGACCGCGTATCCGGAATCGTCTCGTCGTTCTGAGCAACTTTCATGTTGAAAATATTTTAATCCGAGTTACTGATTAAAAGATATGATTTCTTAAAGATTTTATTAATTTCTGGAATTTAATTAATTAATTATTTAATTCGAAAATGGATTTATGACGTCAGCATGATGTCATGCTGACGTCAGCAGTCAACAGGGGTTGACTGAGTCAACCCTGACATGTGGGTCCCGTTCGTCATACTGTTTAGTCTAATTAATGTTTAGCTAATCTAATTACTGTTTAATTAAACTAATTAGTTAATTAGGTTAATCTAATTATGATTAATTAACTTAATTAATTCCTTAATTAATTAATTAACTTAATTATTATTTATTTATTTAATATATATATTTATTTTTTTAATTCTTTTTTTTAAACCGTTCTGGGGCGGGGCCC
>NW_021272759.1:0-1027 GCF_002162155.2 Triticum dicoccoides
CCCCCCCCCCACGTGTTGAAGCTATCGGGAGGGGGTCGGCGTTAAACAGTACATCTATGTCCCACAAGTGACGTGGGCATCGACGTGGGCATCGACGCCCACAAGCTATTGGATTTCTTCAATACTTTGACACTATAGGAACCCTCGACCCTGAAACCTTCGACCCTTGACCCCTTAACGACCCTCGACCCTCTACACTAGTTCCCGACCCTCGACCCCTCGGTGATCCTCGACACCCTCGTTATATCGACAACGACGCAACATACATATACATGGGAAAATAATGTTATCGGGGAGGGGGTATCGGTACCCCCCCCCCTCGTGTCAAAGTTTCTTCTTTCTCCTCTATTCCTTTCTTTCTTCTTCTCCTCTTCTTTTCTTCTTATCCCTCGAGAAAGGAAAATAAGGAAAAGGAAGAAAAGAGGAAGAAGGAAGAAGGAAGAAGAAGAAGAAAAAAGGAAGAAAAAAAAGAGGAGAAGAAGAAAAGAATAGAGGAGAAGAAGAAAAAATAGAATTTTTTTCTATTTTTTCTTCTTCTCCTGTATTCTTTTCTTCTTCTCCTCTTCTTTTTCTTCTTTTTTCTTCTTCTTATTTATTTCTCCTCTTCTTCCTATCCCCTCTTCTTCTCCTTTCTTCCTCTTCTTTTTTCCTTTTTCCTCTCATTCTTTTTCTTCTTCTTGTATTGCTTGTTTTTTTTAAATAATGTTCAAATAAAAATCTATGAACATAAAACATATATACACACAGAGAACATATATACATTTTTATAAAAATGCAAAAAACAAAAAAAATTAAAAAAAAGACATATAAACAGATATACATACATACATTTTTCTTTCATATGAACATACATACATACATTTTTCTAAATGTACATCAACATATATGTTTTTCTAAATATACATCAACAAAATTTAAAAAAATCTAAAAATTATATGAAGAGGATCGAGGGGACAGGGAGGAAAGGGGGTCGCCGGAGCCGGACCGAACGGGGAGGAGGGGCGGCGTCGAGGCAGGGGTTGTGGGG
>NW_021272760.1:0-1293 GCF_002162155.2 Triticum dicoccoides
GCAAGCGGCGCGGCGGCGGCAGGCGTCGTGCGGCGGCGGCGCAGGCGGCGGGGCGGCATTGTGGGGTTGCAGGGGGGCAGCGGCGGTTATAAAGGGGGCGGGGGAGGTCGACTTGGGGGAGGGGTCGGCCTCGGGAGGCGTGTCCTCCCCGGACACGGCGACGGCGGCGATCGGGACTCCGGTCCCGATCCGGCTGGAGGCGGCGGCTGGCTGGCTGGGCCGGCCTGCTCGGCTGGGCCCTTGGCCCAGTCGGGCGCGGGTTTTTTTTAACAATTTCGTTGCGCCTAAAAAAATCTAGAAAAATAAATAAAAATCTAAAAATGCCAAAACAAATTTTCTCCGTCTAAATAAAATATTTAGAACAAGATGAACATTTTTTTGGCTCTAAATGCAATTTTTGAAAACGTGCGATTTTTCCTAAATTCAAATAAAAATAGCAAATAAAACTAAAATAAAACCTTATTTGATTTTTTATTAAATCCTCAATATTTCTTTATTTTGGGAAAGTCATTTTATTCCCTCTCTCATATTTTGATAATAGAAATAATTGAAGATAAAATAAATCAAATCAAATGATCCTATTTTCAAAATTTGAGAAAAACTCAAATATGAAAATAACAAAATCCCCAACTCTCTCTGAGGGTCCTTGAGTTGCGTAGAATTTCTACGATCAACCAGAAAAGCAATAAAATATGATATGCGATATTGATCTAATGTATAACATTCCAAATTGAAAATTTGGGATGTTACATTGAACCCAAAGCTAAGCACTTCTCCCATTGGAAGAAAGATCAATCTAGTAGGCCAAACCAAACTGATAATTCGAAGAGACTTGCAAAGATAACCAATCATACATAAAAGAATTCAGAGAAGATTCAAATATTATTCATAGATAGACTTGATCATAAACCCACAATTCATCGGTCTCAACAAACACACCGCAAAAAGAAGATTACATCGAATAGATCTCCACAAGAGAGGGGGAGAACATTGTATTGAGATCCAAAAAGAGAGAAGAAGCCATCTAGCTACTAACTATGGACCCGTAGGTCTAAGGTAAACTACTCACACTTCATCGGAGAGGCTATGGTGTTGATGTAGAAGCCCTCCGTGATCGATGCCCCCTCTGGTGGAGCTCCAGAACAGGCCCCAAGATGGGATCTCATGGATACAGAAAGTTTCGGCAGTAGAATTAGGTTTTTGGCTCCGTATCTGATCGTTTGGGGGTACGTAGGTATATATAGGATGAAGGAGTACGTCGGTGGAGCAACAGGGGGCCCATGAGGGTGGAGG
>NW_021272761.1:0-1150 GCF_002162155.2 Triticum dicoccoides
CTCAACGCTCATTGGACCGCACACATCGGTATGTATGATTTCCAACAAGTTGGTTGCTCGCTCCATTGTTCCGGAGAACGGAGTCTTGGTCATTTTGCCCAAGAGGCATGGTTCGCACGTGTCAAACGATTCATAATCAAGAGACTCTAAAAGTCCATCGGCATGGAGCTTCTTCATGCGCTTGACACCAATGTGACCAAGGCGGCAGTGCCACAAGTATGTGGGACTATCGTTATCAACTTTAAATCTTTTGGCATCTACACTATGAACATGTGTAATATTACGCTCGAGATTCATTAAGAATAAACCATTGACCATCGGAGCATGACCATAAAACATATTACTCATATAAATCGAACAACCATTATTCTCAGACTTAAATGAGTAGCCATCTCGTATTAAACGAGATCCTGATACAATGTTCATGCTCAAACTTGGCACTAAATACCAATTATTAAGGTTCAAAACTAATCCCGTAGGTAAATGTAGAGGCAGCGTGCCGACGGCGATCACATCGACTCTGGAACCATTCCCGACGCGCATCGTCACCTCGTCCTTTGCCAGTCTCCGTTTATTCCGCAGCTCCTGCTGTGAGTTACAAATATGAGCAACGGCACCGGTATCAAATACCCAGGAGTTACTACGAGTACTGGTAAGGTACACATCAATCACATGTATATCAAATATACCTTTGGTGTTGCCGGCCTTCTTATCCGCTAACTATCTGGGGCAGTTCCGCTTCCAGTGACCCTTCCCCTTGCAATAAAAGCACTCAGTCTCAGGCTTGGGTCCATTCTTTGACTTCTTCCCGGTAACTGGCTTACCAGGCGCGGCAACATCTTTGCCGTCCTTCTTGAAGTTCTTCTTACCCTTGCCCTTCTTGAACTTAGTGGTCTTATTGACCATCAACACTTGATGTTCTTTCTTGATTTCAGCCTCTGCTGACTTCAGCATCGAGAACACTTCAGGAATGGTCTTTTCCATTCCCTGCATGTTGTAGTTCATCACAAAGCTCTTGTAGCTTGGTGGGAGCGACTGGAGGATTCTGTCAATGACCGCCTCATCTGGGAGGTTAATGTTCAGCTGGGTCATACGGTTGTGCAACCCAGACATCTTCAGGATGTGCTCACTGACAGAACTGTTTTCCTCC
>NW_021272762.1:0-1222 GCF_002162155.2 Triticum dicoccoides
CCCCCCCCCCATCCCCTGTTTGCCGCCGCTTCATCTACTCCTGCCAACCAAGTTAGGTCTTGGGTCTTGGCTAGCAACCATGGATCGAGAGGGGGCGAGGGTTGCGGGAGGGGTGCGGAGGAGGGCTACCCCTACATTTGGTATGAGCGGGCTTTTTTTGGGGGGAGGGGGTGGTTGGGGGAGGGGGGAGTAAGGTGTTGGTTACGAGTTAAACATTTGGGCTTTTTTGTTGGATGAGGATCCCGTAACGGGTCAGTACCCGATTAATCGGCTTGAAACACCCCGTGAGTCTACAGGCAGAGTTCCGTAAAACTGGGCCCTCAAACGCGCGCGAACGTGCCTAGTGGCGTCCGTGGGTACTGACCGGGAACACCCTCAAATTTAGTCTCATATATCCATACCAAACATGCAGAAGGAATCCTACGTACTACTCTAGCTACTCTTTGTCGTCGGAGGTGACCCACGACGGCTGTGCCGGGCGCCTGCTTCACGGGCGTGCGCGCGTCCTAGGCTGCGGCGGCGGCTGGGTCTGGGGCGGCGGCTGGGTCTGCCTCGGCCAGGTCTGCTGATCGACGCCCTTGGACGATGCGAGCCATCTTGTCGGCGGGGCGTGGTGCATCTGCTGGGGCTCGTGCCGCTGCTGGCAGCTGATGCGCAATGCTATGCGTGGCCCCTCATGTGGTCGTCTCCATGAAGGATCTGACCGTCTGCGCATCCTTGTCGTCGGCCAGGTGTTCGGCGTGCTCCTCGCTGATCTCACCCAGAGGCCGTGTGGGGGTGTTGCACGGGGTAACGTTAGGAGGGTGGCTGGAGAGGAATGAGTGGTCTGTCCACCCGTCACCAGCGTGGGGGTGTGCCGGTCGAGGTCTAGCATCGCTCCGCCCCATCCCCCCTTCCCTGGCCTGGTTTGCCTCCGACTCCATATATCGAGGCGCTGGCAGCTGCAACGATGGCGGGGGGTTGCTGCTGCTGGTGATAGGTTCCTTGTGGCTGTCGCTGGGGGTGTCCGGCGCCAGGGGCGGCGGCTCCGCGGTGAGAGTTGAGGTGTTCGTGAGCGGAGCTCGTAGCACGGGATGTAGACTGGTGACCTTGGTCGCGTGGGCGGCGGGGTGGCTCGGGCTGGGCGCCCCATGTTGATCATAGACGTAGAGGTATACCGGGGGGTGAAATCATTGTCTGACCACGGTCACACCAACGATGGCTGCATCCGGGGGCGTCGTCC
>NW_021272763.1:0-1418 GCF_002162155.2 Triticum dicoccoides
CCCTGCCCCTATATATAGTGGAGGGGAGGGAGGGCATCCATACCTGAGCCCTTGGCGCCTCCCTCCCTCCCGTGACACCTCCTCCTCTCCCGTAGGTGCTTGGCGAAGCCCTGCAGGATTGCCACGCTCCTCCATCACCACCACGCCGTTGTGCTGCTGCTGGATGGAGTCTTCCTCAACCTCTCCCTCTCTCCTTGCTGGATCAAGGCGTGGGAGACATCGTCGAGCTGTACGTGTGTTGAACGCGGAGGTGCTGTCCGTTCGGCACTAGATCATCGGTGATTTGAATCACGACGAGTACGACTCCATCAACCCCGTTCACTTGAACGCTTCCGCTTAGCGATCTACAAGGGTATGTAGATGCACTCTCTTTCTACTCGTTGCTGGTCTCTCCATAGATAGATCTTGGTGATTCGTAGGAAATTTTTTGAATTTCTGCTACGTTCCCCAACAGTGGCATCATGAGCTAGGTCTATTGCGTAGATTCTTTGCACGAGTAGAACACAAAGTAGTTGTGGGCGTCGATATTGTTCAACATGCTTGCCGTTACTAGTCTTATCTTGATTCGGCGGCATCGTGGGATGAAGCGGCCCGGACCAACCTTACACGTACGCTTACGTGAGACCGGTTCCACCGACAAACATGCACTAGTTGCATAAGGTGGCTGGCGGGTGTCTGTCTCTCCCACTTTAGTCGGATCGGATTCGATGAAAAGGGTCCTTATGAAGGGTAAATAGCAATTGGCATATCACGTTGTGGTTCATGCATAGGTAAGAAACGTTCTTGCTAGAAACCCATAGCAGCCACGTAAAACATGCAAACAACAATTAGAGGACGTCTAACTTGTTTTTGCAGGGTATGCTATGTGATGTGATGTGGCCAAAAAGGATGTGATGAATGATATATGTGATGTATGAGATTGATCATGTTCTTGTAATAGGAATCACGACTTGCATGTCGATGAGTATGACAACCGGCAGGAGCCATAGGAGTTGTCTTTATTTATTTGTGACCTGCGTGTCAACTTAAACGTCATGTAATTACTTTACTTTATTGCTAACCGTTAGACATAGTAGTAGAAGTAATAGTTGGCGAGGCAACTTCATGAAGACACGATGATGGAGATCATGATGATGGAGATCATGGTGTCATGCCGGTGACGATGATGATCATGGAGCCCCGAAGATGGAGATCAAAAGGAGCAAAGTGATGATGGCCATATCATGTCACTATTTGATTGCATGTGATGTTTATCATGTTTATACATCTTATTTGCTTAGAACGACGGTAGTAAATAAGATGATCCCTTACAACAATTTCAAGAAGTGTTCTCCCCTAACTGTGCACCGTTGCGACAGTTCGTGTTTCGAAGCACCACGTGATGATCGGGTGTTAGATTCTAACGTTCACATACAACG
>NW_021272764.1:0-921 GCF_002162155.2 Triticum dicoccoides
AAAAATAAGGAAAATGCGGCTAAGAAGGAGTACAATCATGTTATGGGGCCAGGAGGGTATCGCATTTGGGTGCCTAGGTTGGAGAAGATGGAGAACGAGCTGAGGGCGCGAGGAATCCGTCCAGGTACGGAGGGATGGGACCCAAGGGCCAAAAGCTGGTGGTACGGGCATGGGGGAACGCTGAACCCGGAGACAGGGGAGTGTGTTTACCGGGGCAAATTAATTAAACCCACCCAAGCCCTTATTAACGCAATGAGGGATGCTCAACAGGGGAAGATCAAGTTCAACAGAGAGAACGACGCGCTGACAAAAGCCCTCGGGAATCCTGAACACGGAGGACATGTACGAGGCATGGGGCACATTCCGTGGAAAATAGGGTTCCCCCAGAACGATGACCCGTACGGTTACAGAAGCCGTAAGAGAAAGATGGATCGGGAAGCAGATGTTGTGGCGCGGTTGGCATCGGAAATGGATGTGATGAAGAAAACCATGAGTGTACTAGTAGCCAAAAGAGATGCAGCTCGGGTGCAGCATGAAGATCATCCAGCGGATCTCGGAAGCCAGCAGCGGAGAAGCAGCGTGGCTTCCACGGAGGCCCCACCGGCTGGTGCAGATGCACCGACGATCGAAATTACTGCACCGGAGCCTCTGGTGGTCGAAATTACTGCACCGGAGCCTCTGGTGGTCGAAATTACTTCACCGGAGCCTCCTCGCTACCCCGTGGACGATATAAAGGAGATGAAAGAATGTCATCTGTATTATCCTATCGGGAACATGTCCATGAAGGTAGCCATCGGCAGTGCTTTACCATGTTTACCTGGAGCACTCCACCACAACAACCCCATTCAAGATGGCTATGCTCGTGTCACGGTGGAGGACATAGTCCAAGGGTTTGAGGACCTGGAGATTGACATTGCTACA
>NW_021272765.1:0-1025 GCF_002162155.2 Triticum dicoccoides
CTGTTGGAAATATGCCCTAGAGGCAATAATAAAAGTATTATTATTATATTTCCTTGTTCATGATAATTGTCTTTTATTCATGCTATAACTGTATTATCCGGAAATCGTAATACACGTGTGAATACATAGACCACAATATGTCCCTAGTGAGCCTCTAGTTGACTAGCTCGTTGTGATCAACAGATAGTCATGGTTTCCTGGCTATGGACATTGGATGTTGTTGATAACGGGATCACATCATTAGGAGAATGATGTGATGGACAAGACCCAATCCTAAGACTAGCACAAAAGATCGAGTAGTTCATTTGCTAGAGCTTTGCCAATGTCAAGTATCTCTTCCTTTGACCATGAGATCGTGTAACTCCTGGATGCCGTAGGAGTGCCTTGGGTGTATCAAACGTCACAACGTAACTGGGTGACTATAAAGATGCACTACATGCATCTCTGAAAGTATCTATTGTTTTATGCGGATCGAGACTGGGATTTGTCACTCCGTGTAAACGGAGAGGTATCTCTGGGCCCACTCGGTAGGACATCATCATATGCGCAATGTGACCAAGGAGTTGCTCACGGGATGATGTGTTATGGAACGAGTAAAGTGACTTGCCGGTAACGAGGTTGAACAAGGTATTGGATACCGACGATCGAATCTCGGGCAAGTAAAATACCGCTAGACAAAGGGAATTGTATACGGGATCGATTGAGTCCTTGACATCGTGGTTCATCCGATGAGATCATCGTGGAACATGTGGGAGCCAACATGGGTATCCAGATCCCGCTGTTGGTTATTGACCGGAGAACGTCTCGGTCATGTCTGCATGTCTCCCGAACCCGTAGGGTCTACACACTTAAGGTTCGATGACGCTAGGGTTATAAAGGAAGCTTGTATGTGGTTACTGAATGTTGTTCGGAGTCCCGGATGAGATCCCGGACGTCACGAGGAGTTCCGGAATGGTCCGGAGGTAAAGATTTATATATAGGAAGTCCTGTTTCGGCCATCGGGACAAGTTTCGGGGTCATCGGTA
>NW_021272766.1:0-1180 GCF_002162155.2 Triticum dicoccoides
CCTTCTTCCCTGGTATAACTCCATGGAAGCTCATGTTACTAGTGCTCAGTCGGGACATCGGAATGCCCATACCTTTCAATGTGTCTGCATACAATAAGTTCAGCCCACTTCCACCATCCATCAGCACCTTTGTCAGTCGAGTGCCTTCGACAACTGGATCGACCACCAAAGCTTGCCTCCCGGGGGTGGCAATATGAGTCGGGTGATCAGATTGGTCGAATGTGATGGGTGTTTGAGACCACTTCAGATAATTTGCCTTTGTTGGGGCAACCATGTTCACCTCTCGGTTAATCACTTTCAGTCGACTTCTGCTTTCCACATCTGCAAAGATCATCAGAGTGGAGTTGATATGCGGATATCCTCCCTCACTGTCCTCTTTGTCTTCGACCTTGTCCGACTCCTTCTCCTTGTCCTTAGACTGTTTTCCCTGAAACTGCTGGATCAGGAGTCGACATTGGCGAGTGGTGTGCTTTGGGTAAATGATATTCCCCTCTTCATCTTTCTTTGTGTGAATGTGACACGGCATATCCATCACGTCGTTCCCTTCTTTATCTTTTACCTTCTTGGGGTTCCAGGATCCTTTTGGTTTTCCCTTAAACTTTCCTTGAGTCACGGCCAGAGCCTCTCCAGGAGCTGCCGGTTCAGCCTTCCGCTTCTGTTTCCGACTGGTGTTTCCTTTTTCCGACTGACTCGGCTTGTGCTTGCCGCTTCGGAGTCGGTCTTCTTCTTTACCGTTGGCGTACTTGGTAGCAATCTCCATCATCCGACTCAAGGTCATGTCACCGGTTCGACCAAATTTCAAACTCAGTTCTCTGTTCTTCACGCCGTCTTTGAAGGCGCATACTGCCTGATGATCAGAGACATTTTCCACAGTGTGGTGCAAAGTGATCCACCTCTGAATATACTCTCTGAGAGTCTCATTAGTTTTCTGCACGCAGACTTGCAACTCTGTCAATCCCGCTGGTCGCTTGCAAGTCCCTTCAAACGTTCTGACGAACACTCGGGACAGATCTTCCCAAGTGTGAATGCTGCTAGGAGGTAATTGAGTCAACCATGCCCTGGCAGAACCTTCCAACATGAGGGGCAAATGCTTCATGGCCACCTCGTCGTTCCCACCACCGATCTGAACTGCCACTCGGTAGTCTTCAAGCCAAGTTTCAGGCTTAGACTCACCAGTGAA
>NW_021272767.1:0-1637 GCF_002162155.2 Triticum dicoccoides
GTCCCAAAGCGATTTCCATGGTTGTCGAATTCCAAGGTGCGCTTACATGTCGGTCATCAACAATCACAGTTTGGGCCGATTCTAGCCCGTTTCTTGGACTATTACTCTATTTTGGGGTCTTGGAGTCATTTCGATGATTGACGAACCCTTGGTGCGTTTACGTGTCGGTGATCAACACTCACATATTTGGCCGATTCTAGTCCGTTTTGTGCACTATCACTCAGCATTTTGGGGACCTAGAGCAATTTCCACGATCGATGAACCCCGGGGTTCGTTTATGTGTCCGTCGTCAACACTGAGAGTTTTGGCCAATTCTGACGGGTTTCGTGGACTATTACTCACCGTTTTGGGGTCCCAAAGCGATTTCCATGGTTGTCGAACTCCAAGGTGCGCTTACGTGTCGGTCATCAACAATCACAGTTTGGGCCGATTCTGGCCCGTTTCTTGGACTACTACTCTATTTTGGGGTCTCAGAGTCATTTCCATGATTGACGAACCCCAGGGTGTGTTTACGTGTCGGTCATCAACACTCACATATTTGGCCGAATCGTGTCCGTTTCGTGTACTATTACTCAATGTTTTGGAGACCCAGAGGGATTTCCACGATTGATGAACCCCGGGGTGCATTTATGTGTCTGTCGTCAACACTCACAGTTTTGGCCAATTCTGACATGTTTCGTGGACTATTACTCACGGTTTTGGGGTCCCGAAGTGATTTCCATAGTTGTTGAACTCCAAGGTGTGCTTACGTGTTGGTCATCAACACTCGCAGTTTTGGCCGATTCTGGCCCGTTTCATGGACTATTACTCACCGTTTTGGGGTCCCAAAGCGATTTCCATGGTTGTCGAATTCCAAGGTGCGCTTAGGTGTCGGTCATCAACAATCACAGTTTGGGCCGATTCTGGCCCGTTTCTTGGACTATTACTCTATTTTGGGGTCTTGGAGTCATTTCGATGATTGACGAACCCTTGGTGCGTTTACGTGTCGGTCATCAACACTCACATATTTTGCCGAATCGTGTCCGTTTCGTGCACTATTACTCAATGTTTTGGAGACCCAGAGGGATTTCCACCATTGATGAACCCCGGGGTGCATTTATGTGTCTGTCGTCAACACTCACAGTTTTGGCCAATTCTGACATGTTTCGTGGACTATTACTCACGGTTTTGGGGTCCCGAAGTGATTTCCATAGTTGTTGAACCCCAAGGTGTCCTTACGTGTTGCTCATCAACGCTCGCAGTTTTGGCCGATTCTGGCCCGTTTCATGGACTATTTCTCACCGTTTTGGGGTCCCAAAGCGATTTCCATGGTTGTCGAATTCCAAGGTGCGCTTACATGTCGGTCATCAACAATCACAGTTTGGGCCGATTCTGGCCCGTTTCTTGGACTATTACTCTATTTTGGGTCTTGGAGTCATTTCCATGATTGACGAACCCTTGGTGCGTTTACGTGTCGGTGATCAACACTCACATATTCGGCCGATTCTAGTCCGTTTTGTGCACTATCACTCAGCATTTTGGGGACCTAGAGCAATTTCCACGATCGATGAACCCCGGGGTTCGTTTATGTGTCCGTCGTCAACACTGATAGTTTTGGCCAATTCTGACGGGTTTTGTGGACTATTACTCACCGTTTT
>NW_021272768.1:0-951 GCF_002162155.2 Triticum dicoccoides
CTTACCCTACGCTTGAATCTCGGGTCGAGATTCTTGTTTAGTGGGGGTGAGTTGTCACATCCCTAGCTTCTGGTAATGCACTAGGCTAGACCTCTTGTGAGCATCATGTTTTATTTCAAATGAAATTTGAATTGAGGAATTTTCAAAGCCTCAGAAACCTCTAAAAATAACCAACAAT
This sequence comes from Triticum dicoccoides, assembly GCF_002162155.2. Taxonomy (NCBI): domain Eukaryota; kingdom Viridiplantae; phylum Streptophyta; class Magnoliopsida; order Poales; family Poaceae; genus Triticum; species Triticum dicoccoides. Next base: position 179 of record NW_021272768.1, read on the forward strand.
GAAATCTTCTCAAATGTGTCCAAGAAAATGTTCCTGTTATTCCATGGAAATATTGGTAAGAGGAAAAATTTAAACCAATATTTTTGGAGTCACAGAGATAATTATTTTGGTCATTTGAATTAATCCAATAAACTATTTGCTTTGGATTTATATTTAATATATATTAAATATGACTCCAATAATTCTGGAAGTTTGTGAGTGGCTTTGTATATATTTTAGCAAGCCACATAAAAATCTACAGAATTTATTTAAATGATTTAGTTGCTAAACTAAATCAAAACAAACTACAGAAAATAGAAAAAAAGGAAAAGACAGAGAGAGAAGGGGATTACCTGACGCCACTTACCTGGCCCAGCTGGCCAGCCCATCTGGCCGGCCCAGCCCACTGGCCTGGTGCCAGTCGTCCTCTACCTCTGCCAGTAGGCAGAGGAGGGAGACAGCGCACGCGCGCGCCGTGGCGCCACGCCACCTCCCTGCCTGCCTGCGTCCCTCGCCACCGCGGCACCTCGGGCCTTCTCTTCGGCGCCGCCTCGATCCCGCTGGCCCCCTCGCTCACTCTCCCCCTCCTCTGCTCTCTCCCTGCACGCGCCCGAGCGGAGCTCGTCGTCGCCGACGCCGTTCGCCGTAGCCACCGTGCTCCTCACTGCCACCCGAAGTGCCCAGGAGATCCGCCTCGACCACCTCTTCCTCCTCGCCGAGAAGCGCACCGCGGGAGCCCCTGCAACATCGCCACCGCCGTCGTCTTCCACCTCCAGCGCCCGAGCTCGCCTCCG
>NW_021272769.1:0-1168 GCF_002162155.2 Triticum dicoccoides
TATCCAATATACTTCTATCGACCTTGCCAGCCTTCTCATCTACCAAGTATCTAGGGTAATGCTGCTCCAGTGGTTGTTCCCCTTATTACAGAAGCACTTAGTCTCGGGTTTGGGTTCAACCTTGGGTTTCTTCACTAGAGCAGCAGCTGAATTGCCGTTTCATGAAGTATCCCTTTGTTCCCTTGCCCTTCTTGAAACTAGTGGTTTCACCAACCATCAACAATTGATGCTCCTTCTTGATTTCTACTTTCGCGGTGTCAAACATCATGAATATTTCAAGGATCATCATATCTATCCCTGATATGTTATAGTTAATCACGAAGCTCTAGCAGCTTGGTGGCAATGACTTTGGGGAAACATCACTATCTCATCTGGAGGATCAACTCCCACTCAATTCAAGTGATTGTTGTGCTCAGACAATCTGAGCACAAGCTCAACAATTGAGCTTTTTTCCCTTAGTTTGCAGGCTAAGAAAATCGTCGGAGGTCTTATACCTCTTGACGTGGGCACGAGCCTGAAATCCCAATTTCAGCCCTCGAAACATCTCATATGTTCCGCGACGTTTCGAAAACGTCTTTGGTGCCTCTACTTAAACCATTTAATTGAACTATCACGTAGTTATCAAAACGTGTATGTCCGATGTTCGCAACATCGACAAACGACGTTGGGGTTCAGCACACTGAGCGGTGCATTAAGGACATAATTCTACTGATCGCATAATCGCTACTATCAACTTTCAACTATATTTTCTCTAGGAACATATCTAAACAGTGGAACTAAAGCGCGAGCTTACGACATAATTTGCAAAAGGTCTTTTGACTATGTTCAGGATAATTAAGTTCATCTTATGAACTCCCACTTAGATAGACATCCCTCTGGTCATCTAAGTGATCACATGATCCGAGTCAACTAGGCCGTGTCCGATCATCACGTGAGACGGACTAGTCATCATCGGTGAACATCTTCATGTTGATCGTATCTACCATACGACTCATGCTCGACCTTTCGGTCTCCGTGTTCCGAGGCCATGTCTGCACATGCTAGGCTCGTCAAGTTAACCCTAAGTGTTTTCGCTGTGTAAAACTGTCTTACACCCGTTGTATGTGAACGTAAGAATCCATCACACCCGATCATCACGTGGTGCTTAGAAGCGACGAACTGTAGCAAC
>NW_021272770.1:0-921 GCF_002162155.2 Triticum dicoccoides
TGCACATATTGATCTTTGATGGTCTCCAAACCAAATATTTTGAAGTCAAGTTGTGAAAGCATAGTATAGCGACGAGACAATGCATCAGCAATAACATTTTCTTTTCCCTTCTTGTGTTTAATGACATAAGGGAAAGTCTCAATGAATTCAACCCATTTAGCATGTCTACGATTCAGTTTAGCTTGACTTTTAATATGTTTCAAAGATTCATGATCAGAATGTATAACAAATTCTTTGGGCCATAAATAATGTTGCCATGTTTCTAAAGTCCGAACAAGAGCATATAATTCTTTATCATAAGTAGAATAATTCAGACTAGGCCCACTCACTTTTTCAGAAAAGTATGCAACAGGTTTGCCATCTTGTAATAACACACCTCCTAATCCAATTCCACTAGCATCACATTCAAGCTCAAAAGTCTTATTAAAATCAAGAAGTTGGAGTAAAGGAGCATGTGTCAGATTATCTTTCAATACCGTGAAGGCTTCTTCCTGTGCGGTACCCCAAAGAAAAGACACATCTTTCTTTGTAAGCTCATTGAGAGGTGCAGCAATGGTGCTGAAATCTCTCACAAAACGCCTATAGAATCCAGCGAGGCCAAGAAAACTCCTCACTTGTGTGACCGTTTTGGGCTGCGGCCAACTCTCAATAGCTTCAATCTTGGCTTTATCAACTTCAATTCCCTGTGGAGTAACAACATAGCCAAGAAAAGATACTCGGTCGGTGCAAAAGGTGCACTTCCCAAGGTTACCGAACAAACGTGCATCACGTAGAGCAATAAAAACAGCACGTAAATGTTCCAAATGTTCTTCCAAAGATCTGCTATAAATCAATATGTCATCAAAGTAAACTACCACAAATCGTCCAATGAAAGCACGTAAAACTTCGTTCATTAATCTCATGAAAGTACTAGGTGCATTA
>NW_021272771.1:0-1239 GCF_002162155.2 Triticum dicoccoides
GTAATCCAAGAAACGGGCCAGAATCGGCAAAACTGCAAGTGTTGATGACTGACACGTAAATGCACATAGGGTTCGTTAATCGTGGAAATCACACCGGGACCGCGAAACAGTGAGTAATAGTCCATGAAACTTGCCAGAATCGGCCAAAACTGCGAGTGTTGATGACCGACACGTAAACGCACCGCAGGGTTCGTTAATCGTGGAAATCACTCCGGGACCACAAAACAGTGAGTAATAGTCCATGAAACGGGCAAGAATTGGCGAAAACTGCCAGTGTTGATGACCGACACGTAAACTCACCCCAGGGTTCGTTAATCATGGAAATCACTCCGGGACCGCAAAACTGTGAGTAGTAGTCCATGAAACAGGCCAGAATCGGCCAAAACTGCCTGTGTTGATGACCGACACGTAAACGCACCCATGGTTCGTTAATCATGGAAATCACTCCGCGACCCCAAAACAATGAGTAATACTCCATGAAATGGGCCATAATCGGCCAAAACTGCCAATGTCGATGACCAACATATAAGTGCACCTTGGGGTTCAATAACTATGGAAATTGCTTCAGGACCTCAAAACAGTGAGTAATAATCCAAGAAACGGGCCAGAATCGGCCAAAACTGCGAGTGTTGATGAACGACACGTAAACGCACCCCAGGGTTCGTTAATCGTGGAAATCACTATGGGACCACAAAACAGTGAGTAATAGTCCAAGAAACAGGCCAGAATCGGCCAAAACTGCCAGTGTTGATGACCGACACGTAAACGCACCCCAGGGTTCGTTAATCGTGGAAATCACTCCGGGACCGAAAAACAGTGAGTAATAGTCCATGAAACAGGCCAGAATTGGCCAAAACTACCAGTGTTGATGACTGACACGTAAACGCACTCCAGGGTTTGTTAATCATGGAAATCACTCCGGGACCACAAAACAGTGAGTAATAGTCCAAGAAACGGGCCAGAATCAGCCAAAACTTGGAGTGTCGATGACCAACATGTAAGTGCACCTTGGGGTTCAATAAATGTAGAAATCGCTTGGGACCTCAAAACGGTGAGTAATAATCCAAGAAAATGGGTCAGAATCGTCCGAAACTGCCAGCGTTGATGACCGACATGTAAGCGCACCTTGGGGTTCAAAACGATTTGGAAATTGCTTCGGGACCTCAAAACAGTGAGTAGTAATCCAAGAAACGGGCCAGAATCGGCAAAACTGCAAGTGTTGATGACTGACACGTAAAT
>NW_021272772.1:0-1437 GCF_002162155.2 Triticum dicoccoides
TTCATGATAATTGTCTTTTATTCATGCTATAACTGTATTATCCGGAAATCGTAATACACGTGTGAATACATAGACCACAATATGTCCCTAGTGAGCCTCTAGTTGACTAGCTCGTTGTGATCAACAGATAGTCATGTTTCCTGGCTATGGACATTGGATGTCGTTGATAACGGGATCACATCATTAGGAGAATGATGTGATGGACAAGACCCAATCCTAAGCATAGCACAAAGATCGTGTAGTTCGTTTGCTAGAGCTTTGCCAATGTCAAGTATCTCTTCCTTTGACCATGAGATCGTGTAACTCCTGGATACCGTAGGAGTGCTTTGGGTGTATCAAACGTCACAACGTAACTGGGTGACTATAAAGATGCACTACAGGTATCTCCGAAAGTATCTATTGTTTTATGCGGATCGAGACTGGGATTTGTCACTCCGTGTAAACGGAGAGGTATCTCTGGGCCCACTCGGTAGGAAATCATCATATGCGCAATGTGACCAAGGAGTTGATCACGGGATGATGTGTTACGGAACGAGTAAAGTGACTTGCCGGTAACGAGATTGAACAAGGTATCGGTATACCGACGATCGAATCTCGGGCAAGTAACATACCGATAGACAAAGGGAATTGAATACGGGATTGATTAAGTCCTTGACATCGTGGTTCATCCGATGAGATCATCGTGGAACATGTGGGAGCCATCATGGGTATCCAGATCCCGCTGCTGGTTATTGACCGGAGAACGTCTCGGTCATGTCTACATGTCTCGCGAACCCGTAGGGTCTACACACTTAAGGTTCGATGACGCTAGGGTTATAAAGGAAGTTTGTATGTGGTTACTGAATGTTGTTCGGAGTCCCGGATGAGATCCCGGACGTCACGAGGAGTTCCGGAATGGTCCGGAGGTAAAGATTTATATATGGGAAGTCCTATTTTGGCCACCGGAAAATGTTCGGGATTTTTCGGTATTGTACCGGGAAGGTTCTAGAAGGTTCCGGAGTGGGGCCCACCTGCATGGGGGGGCCCACATGGACGTGGGTAGTGGGGGCAAGGCCCCACACCCCTGGTCAAGGCGCACCAAGATCCCCCCTTAGAAGGAATAAGATCATATCCCGAAGGGATAAGATCAAGATCCCTAAAAGGGGGGGATAACAATCGGTGGGGAAGGAAATAATGGGATTTCTTTCCTCCCACCTTGGCCAACGCCCCAATGGACTTGGAGGGCAAGAAACCAGCCCCTCCACCCCTATATATAGTGGGGAGGCGCATGGGAGCTTCACACAAAGTTCTGGCGCAGCCCTCCCCCTCTCCCAAGTCCTCCTCTCCCATGGTGCTTGGCGAAGCCCTGCGGGATTGCCACGCTCCTCCACCACCACCACGCCATTGTGCTGCTGCTGGATGGAGTCTTCCTCAACCTCTCCCTCTCTCCTTGCTGGA
>NW_021272773.1:0-1501 GCF_002162155.2 Triticum dicoccoides
CGTGCGCGTACGCCACCGTGCTGCCCGTCTAGCCCCGTCGCGCCGCCGTTTTGGCCACGGCCACGGCCGCCCGTGCACCACCGCGGTCTCGCCCCGCTTCACGCCTCGCCAGCGCCCCCGGGCGCCCTGTCGGGCGCCAGTGCCCGACCCGCCCCATTAGGCCCCTGGAGCCACTGGTGGTTGGGCCCCGCCCCGGGGCCAATGACAAGTGGGCCCCGCCCAGAGAACATTTTGATAAAAATAAAAAATAAAAAAAATATATATAAAATAAAAATAATTAGAAAATAATAATAATAATAAATAAATCATGAAATTAATTAATTAACTAATTAATTAACTTAATTATTTCTAATTAAATTAACCAATTAAAATTAATTAACCTAATGATTAATTAACTTAATTAACTACTGTTAATTAGCTAATTAATTAGTATGACAGTGGGGCCCACCCCCCTTAATTAATTATGATTAGTTTTATTAATCTGTTAATTAAAATGTGTCACTGACCAGTGGGACCCACTGGTCAGGTTGACCAGTCAACTCTGTTGACTGCTGATGTCAGCATGACATCATGCTGACGTCATAAATCCATTTTTCGAATTAATTAAATAAATAATTAAATTCCAAAATTGTTAAAATCTTTTAAAAATCATATCTTTTAATCCGTAACTCGGATTAAAATTTTTTCAACATGAAAGTTGCTCAGAACGACGAGACGAATTCGGATACGTAGTCCGTTCGTCCGCCACACCCCCTAACCTATCGAACCCGCAACTTTCCCCCTCCGGCTCCTCTGCCCGAAAAACACGAAACACCGGGAATACTTTCCCGGATGTTTCCCCCCTTAACCAGTACCACCTCATACCACGTTAGGGCACGCCTAGCATCGCTTCTTGGAATGTCATGCATCGATATGCATCTGTTTACTTGGTATTCATTGTTCTTCCCCCTCTTCTCTCCAGTAGACTACGAGACCGACGCTGCTGCTGCCCAGTTCATCTACGGAGTTGACGACCCCTCTCTCTTGCCAGAGCAACCAGGCAAGCCCCCCCCTTGATCACCAGATATCGCCTATTCTACTCTATACTGCTTGCATTAGAGTAGTGTAGCATGTTACTGCGTTCCGTTGATCCTATTCTGATGCATAGCCTGACATTGTTGCTACACCTGTTGATACCTTACCTGCAACCCTAAATGCTTAGTATAGGATGCTAGTTTATCATCATTGGCCCTACATTCTTGTCAGTCTGCCTTGCTATACTATCGGGCCGTGATCACCTGGGAGGTGATCACGGGTATATACTATACATACATACATACTATACAGATGGTGACTAAAGTCGGGTCAGCTCGAAGAGTACCCGCGAGTGATTCACGGATTGGGGGCTGAAAGGACCTTTGTCCCGACGGCCCTCTGTGTGGATCTTTGTGGCGGAGCGACAGGGCAGGTTGAGACCACCTAGGAGACAGGTGGGCCTGGCCCTGTTCGGCGTTCGCGGATA
>NW_021272774.1:0-6523 GCF_002162155.2 Triticum dicoccoides
TCGGTTTTATTACTACCATATCACATGATCGTATAAAGCTTATTTTCTCCGCACTAATAAGTCATACATATTTAGAGAGCAATTTTTATTGCTTGCAACATGACAACTTACTTGAAGGATCTTACTCAATCCATAGGTAGGTATGGTGGACTCTCATGGCAAAACTGGGTTTAAGGATATTTGAAAGCACAAGTAGTACCTCTACTTGGTGCAAGGAATTTTGGCTAGCATGAGGGGGAAAGGCAAGCTCAACATGTTTGAATGATCCATGACAATATACTTTAACTGAGATGTGAGAAAACATAACCCATTACATTGTCTTCCTTCTCCAACATCAACTCTTTAGCATGTCATACTTAATGAGTGCTCACAATTATAAAAGATGTCTAGGATAGTATATTTATATGTGAAATTTCTCTTCCTTCAATATTCTTTCATGAATTGTTCAAATGACCAATACAATGCTTGCTAACCTTCAATAAATTTACAACCTCTACTTCTTAGATGTGAAGTCATTACTCCCCATGGGATAAGCAAATGAGACATACATAATTTCATATTTATGACAATCAACTCATTCAACCATTTACTCATAGGATATAAGTGAAGCACACGAGTAAATGACAAACTACTTCAAAAAGATATAAGTGAAGATCAATGAGTACCTAAATAATTAAGTAGCTATGTGAAGACTCTCTCTCATTTAAGAATTTCAGATCTTAAGTACTTTATTCAAACAGCAAGCAAAGCAAAATAAAATTGCATTGCAAGGATAGCACGACTCATGTGAAGAAGCAAAAACTTAGGCTCAACCGATACTAACCGCTAATTGTTGAAGAAGAAAGGTGGGATGCCTACCGGGGCATCCCCAAGGTTAGATGCTTGAGACTTCTTGAAATATTATCTTGGGGTGCCTTGGGCATCCCCAAGCTTGAACTTTTGTGTCTTCTTAATTCCTCTCATATCATGGTTTCTCTTTTTATCAAACGCTTCATCCACACCAAACTCAACAAGAACTCGTGAGATAGGTTAGTATAAACCAATGCAAAACCTTATCATTTTCTACTATAACAAATTACTAAAATTATTATTCAACATTGCATACTAAATGTCTCTTCATATTTAATACTTCTATCCTCGAATAGAATCATTAAACAAGCAAACATATGCAAACAATGCAAACATAACAGCAATCTGCCAAAACAGTATAGTCTGTAAAGAATGCAAGATTCATCATACTTACCTAACTCCAAAAATTATGAGAAAAATACTACGCTGTAGAAGATTTATCAGAGCTCACTATGAAAAATGTTTCAACATTATATCATTCTCTGACTTTTCTAGGGAATTTTGGCAACAGCGGTAAACTTTCTGTTTTCAAACAGCAACATGTATACTAGCAAAATAAGCATGGTAAAGGCTATCCTTTACATTTTTATTGAAAATGCAAAACATTATTCTAAATAACAGCAAGCAAATACTAACAAAATAAAATGACTCTCCAAGCAAAACACATATCATGTGGTGAATAAAAATATAGCTCCAAGTAAAGTTACCGATGAACGAAGACGAAAGAGGGGATGCCATCCGGGGCATCCCCAAGCTTAGGCTCTTGGTTGTCCTTTAATATTACCTTGGGATGCCTTGGGAATCCCCAATCTTAGGCTCTTGCCACTCCTTATTCCATAGTCCATCGAATCTTTACCCAAAACTTGAAAACTTCACAACACAAAACTCAACAGAAAACTCGTAAGCTCCATTAGTATAAGAAAATAAAACCACCACTTAGGTACTGTAATGAACTCATTCTAAATTCATATTGGTGTAATATCTACTGTATTCCAACTTATCTATGGTTCATACCCTCCGATACTACTCATAGATTCATAAAAATAAGCAAACAACACATAGAAAACAGAATCTATCAAAAACAGAACAGTCTGTAGTAATCTCTATCAAACATACACTTCTAGAACTCCAAAAATACTACCAAATTAGGAATTTGTAAGCAATTTGTGTACCAATTCATAGAAAAAAGAATCATATCAAAAGCACGTTTCCGTAAATTAACAAAACTAAATTACTGGGTGAAAAAGTTTCTGATTTTCAGCAGGATCAACACAACTATCACCATGAGCTATCCTAACGGTCTTACTTGGCACTTTATTGAAATAAAAGCTATAAAACATGATTACTACAGTAGCATAATCATGTGGACACACAAAAACAGTAGGTGTAAATATTGGGTTGTCTCCCGACAAGAGCTTTTCTTTAATGCCTTTCTAGCTAGGCATGATGATGGCAATGATGCTCACATAAAAGATAAGAATTGAAACATAACGGGAGCATCATGAAGCATATGACTAGCACATTTAAGCCTAACCCACTTCCTATGCATAGGTATTTTGTGAGCAAACAACTTATGGGAAAAATAATCAACTAGCATAGGAAGGCAAAACAAGCATAAGTTCAAAACTTGAAGCACATAGAGAGGAAACTTGACATTATTGCAATTCCTACAAGCATATATTCCTCCCTCATAATAATTTTCAGTAGCATCATGAATGAATTAAACAATATAACCAGCACCTAAAGCATTCTTTTCATGATCTACTTGCATAGAAAATTCACTACTCTCCACATAAGCAAAATTCTTCTCATGAATAGTAGTGGGAGCAAACTCAACAAAATAATTATCATGTGAGGCATAATCCAATTGAAAACTAAAATCATGATGACAAGTTTCATGATTATCATTATTCTTAATAGTATACAAGTCATCACAATAATCATCATAGATAGCAACTTTGTTCTCATCATAATCGATTGAAACCTCTTCCAAGATAGTGGAATCATCACTAAATAAAGTTGACACTCTTCCAAATCCACTTTCATACTCATCACAATAAGATTCAACATCCTCCAAAATAGAGGGATCACTACTACCTAAAGTTGACACTCTTCCAAACCCACTTTCATCAATTGAATCATAATAAATATTCTCATCAAAACTTGGGGGACAAAAAATATCATCTTCATCAAACATAGCTTCCCCAAGCTTGTGGCTTTGCATATCATAAGCATCATGGATATTCAAAGAATTCATACTAACAACATTGAAATCATGCTCATCATTCAAAGATCTAGTACCGAACATTTTAATGCATTCTTCTTCTAGCACTCGAGCACAATTTTCCTTTTCATCATACTTACGAAAGATATTAAAAAGATGAAGCGTATGAGGCAAACTCAATTCCATTTTTTGTAATATTATTTTATAAACTAAACTAGTGATAAAACAAGAAACAAAAATATTTGGTTGCAAGATCTAAAGATATACCTTCATCACTCACCTCCCTGGCAACAATGCCAGAAAAGAGCTTGATGTCTACTACACAACCTTCTTCTTGTAGATGTTGTTGGGCCTCCAAGTGCAGAGGTTTGTAGGACAGTAGCAAATTTCCCTCAAGTGGATGACCAAAGGTTTATCAATCCGTGGGAGGCGTAGGATGAAGATGGTCTCTCTCAAGCAACCCTGCAACAAAATAACAAAGAGTCTCTTGTGTTCCCAACACACCCAATACAATGGTAAATTGTATAGGTGCACTAGTTCGGCGAAGAGATGGTGATACAAGTGCAATATGGATGGTAGATATAGGTTTTTGTAATCTGAAAATGTAAAAATAGCAAGGTAACTAAAGATAAAAGTGAGTGTAAACGGTATTGCAATGGTAGGAAACAAGGCATAGGGTTCATACTTTCACCAGTGCAAGTTCTGTCAACAATAATAACATAATTGGATCATATAACTATCCCTCAACATGCAACAAAGAGTCATTCCAAAGCCACTAATAGCGGAGAACAAACGAAGAGATTACGGTACGGTACAAAACCACCTCAAAGTTATCCTTTCTGCTCGATCTATTCAAGAGTCCATCGTAGAATAACACGAAGCTATTCTTTCCGTTCAATCTATCATAGAGTTCATACTAGAATAACACCTTAAGACACAAATCAACCAAAACCCTAATGTCACCTAGATACTCCATTGTCACCTCAAGTATCCGTGGGCATGATTATACGATATGCATCACACAATCTCAAATTCATCTATTCAACCAACACAAAGTACTTCAAAGAGCGCCCCAAAGTTTCTACCGGTGAGTCAAGACGAAAACGTGTGCCAATGCTTTGCATAGGTTCATGGGCGGAACCCGCAAGTTGATCACCAAAACATACATCAAGTGGATCACGTGATATCCCATTGTCACCACAGATAAGCACGGCAAGACATACATCAAGTGTTCTCAAATCCTTAAAGACTCAATCCGATAAGATAACTTCAAAGGGAAAACCCAATTCATCACAAGAGAGTAGAGGGGGAGAAACATCATAAGATCCAACTATAATAGCAAAGCTCGCGATACATCAAGATCGTGCCATAGGGAGAACAGAGAGAGAGAGAGATCAAACACATAGCTACTGGTACATACCCTCAGCCCCGAGGGTGAACTACTCCCTCCTCATCATGGAGAGCGACGGGATGATGAAGATGGCCACCAGTGAGGGACCCCCCCTCCGGCAGGGTGCCGGAACGGGCTCCTGAGAGGTTTTTGGTGGCTACAGAGGCTTGCAGCGGCGGAACTCTCGATCTATCTTGTTCGCTTGGATGTTTTTTAGGGTATATGGGAATATATAAGCGAAAGAAGTCGCTCGGCGGAGTCTTGAGGGGACCACGAGACAGGGGGGCGCGCCCAGTAAGGGGGCACCCTCGTGGCCACCTTGAAGCTTCCTTGACTTCAACTCCAAGTCTCCTGGATTGCTTCCGTTCCAAAAATAATGCTCCTGAAGGTTTCATTCCATTTGGACTCCGTTTGATATTCCTTTTCTTCGAAACACTGAAATAGGCAAAAAAAAATAGCAATATGGGCTGGGCCTCCAGTTAATAGGTTAGTCCCAAAAACAATAATAAAGTGTATAATAAAGCCCATAAACATTCAAAACAGATAAGATAATAGCATGAATGCTTCATAAATTATAGATACGTTGGAGATGTATCAGTTCCACCCCCGCGCTCGCAGGAGGAGGAGGGAGACGCTGTCAAGCAGAGGCTCTTGTCGCTGCCATTGGGGCGCCTCCACATCCTCTACCTCTCGTCATGACGAGCGAAGAAGAGTTTTAAGGAGGGATACGGAAAGTGTGTGAGCAAACTCACCACTCCTATCCCCTTTTATAATAGAACGAGGCAGGGGGGCTGGCCTCTCATTCAGAAGGCGACTGACCCGCTCCTCCAATACGACTTCCCCGCGCCTGCGACAGCGCAGGGAATCGGGGCCGACCCTTTGCGCCAATCAGCAACGCCGGTTTTCTGCCATGGCACCCATTTCTGCGCCCTTCGCATCCACCACCTACCCTACAAAATGCATGCGGTACATGTGGAGGGTGCCCCAAGGGAGGGAGGTAAGTGGGTGGCAGTTTCTGCCTCATGACCGTCGAACATGGGCGATCTGTGGATCGTGGCTTGGTTTTTCCTGTAACATTTCACACGACATGTGGAAAAACCAGAAACTGACCCATTCTCGGGTTAATGGAGAAGCAAAGAAGATCTCAAAGTACGGAGCCACCTCTACACTCTTGCTTGTGCACTGGTTAGGTCCTACCCTAACGACACCCAGCGGCGTGTTCGTGCCAGGCCCGGGGGCTCTTGTTGGTCCAACAAACCCTGGGTCCATTGCCCGGACTGTGCACGGGCCTGAAGACAAGCTCACCATGATCAACCCGAGCATGATGGATCAATTATCTTGAAGGATCCAAGTGCCGGAAGGAATACCAAGATGACCCAGGGGAGCAAGATATCGCTAAGGAAAGAACCTCCCTTGCCGGGCAGGCAAGCCTGGCAAGGATGGGTTTGCCCCGGAAGCAAGCTTCCAGATCGCCCGGCAGGCCTGCCGTGGCTAGCAAAGGCAAGCCACGCCACCGCTCCACCTCACAAGCAACCCAAGTCATCGATCAGTGCGGTGTCAAGCCCCTAAGCGACTAAGTGGCTGCTTCTTGCCACATGGCAGCCACTTCCTACAACAAACACCTCCATATGACACCCGTCCGGAGACGTGTCAAGAAAGCAGGTACAAAGCTGGCGAAACAACCCGGCAAGGGTTGCGAGCATGCTGTGATGTGACACTAGATGGCACATTTAATGCGATCTGTCACCTGCAGAGTTAGGTGTGATAGCACTATTTGCTATCTAATTAGTGCATAAAGACTGATTTGCCACTGTGGTGACCCCTTAATCTATAAAAGGAGGCCCATGGCGACCATAGAAAGGGTTAGTTGATTCAAACCCTCATACACTCATACGTGCGTAGCCACTCTCGCCCTGAGGCAACCTTGCCGGGCAAGTGCGCTACGTCCGCCACCATATTTCCACTATCAATCCACCAAAGCAGGAGTAGGGTTTTATGCCTCACGGTGGCCCGAACCTGGGTGAAACTGCTCATGTGATCTCTGCCGCGCTGTGCTACGC
>NW_021272775.1:0-5554 GCF_002162155.2 Triticum dicoccoides
CACAAGCTCTCAACATGTCCTCCAAAATCTGACTGACTCTCTCGGTCTGCCCATCTGTCTGCGGATGAAAAGCTGTACTGAACTCCAGCCTGGTACCCAAAGTTTCATGTAACTGATGCCAAAACTTTGAGGTAAATTGTGTTCCTCTATCTGATACGATGGTCCTCGGAACTCCATGCAGACATACGATCCTGGTCATGTATATCTTGGCTAACTTAGCACTTGTATATGTGGTTTTCACGGGGATGAAGTGAGCTACCTTAGTCAAGCGATCAACCACTACCCAAATAGAATCATAGCCTGATCGGGTCCTGGGTAATCCTGTAATGAAGTCCATGCCAAGCTTGTCCCACTTCCAATCTGGTATCGGCAAGGGCTGAAGTAATCCTGCTGGTTTCTGGTGCTCTGCCTTAACCCTCTGACATACGTCACATACTGCAACATACTCAGCAATATCCTTCTTCATACCTGCCCACCAGAAACTTTCCTTCAAGTCCAAATACATCTTGGTGTTGCCTGGGTGTATCGAGTAAGGCGAATCATGAGCCTCCTGAAGAATCAACTTTCTGATCTCTGGGTCATTGGGTACATAAATACGCTTCTCAAACCATAAGGTTCCATGTTCATCCTCATGAAATCCTTCTGCCTTTCCTTGGTTCATCCTTCCCTTTATCTCCGCAATACCTTTGTCTAACTTCTGGGCTTCTCAGATCTTTCCCAACAAAGTGGATTGAATTTCCATTGCGGCAACAAAACCTCATGGTACTATCTCCAATCGAAGATTTCTGAGATCATCAATTAACTCCTGAGGTAATCCTCCTGCTGTGAGGGTATTGACATAGCTCTTGCGGCTCAATGCATCTGCCACAACATTGGCCTTTCATGGGTGATAGTGCAATTTCATATCATAATCCTTTATAAGCTCCAACCATCTTCTCTGCCTGAGGTTCAACTCCTTCTGCGTGAAGATGTATTTCAAACTCTTGTGATCCGTGAAACATCACACCTATTTCCAATAAGAAAATGTCTCCAGGTCTTGAGTGCGTGCACTACGGCTGCTAACTCCAAATCATGTGTGGCATAATTCCGCTCATGAGGTCGAAGCTGACGTGAGGCATATGAAACAACTCTTCCTTCTTGTATAAGAACACCTCCAAGTCCCTGACGAGAAGCGTCGCAATATACTTGGAAATCCTTGCGTATATTCGGAAGAATTAGCACTGGGGCTGTGACCAAACGTTTCTTTAGCTCCTGGAAACTGGCCTCACATTCGTCGGTTCAAACAAACTTAGTGTCTTTCTTCAATAATTCTGTCATTGGCTTCGCGATCTTGGAGAAATTCTCAATAAACCTCCGGTAATATCCTGCAAGTCCAAGAAAACCGCGAATCTCTCCGACTGAGGTGGGTGCCTTCCATTCGGTGACGGCTTCAACCTTGGAGGGGTCTACTGCTATTCCTTCTCCTGATATAACATGTCCGAGAAATCCGACTTCCTTCAACCAGAATTCACACTTGCTGAACTTTGCGTATAATTGATGTTCCCTGAGCTTGTCTAGAACCAAGCGCAAATGTTCCTTGTGTTCTTCTTCATTCTTCGAGTAAATCAATATGTCATCAATGAATACCACAACAAACTTATCCAAGAACTCCATGAATACCTTATTCATCATACTCATAAAATAGGCAGGGGCATTAGTCAAACCAAAAGACATGACCGTATACTCATAAAGCCCATATCTCGTGGTAAAGGTTGTCTTAGGTATATCATGTTCTCGAATCTTCAGCTGGTGATATCCTGATCGAAGATCGATCTTGGAGAAAACTTTTGCTCCTTGTAGCTGGTCAAACAAATCATTGATCATTGGCAGAGGGTACTTGTTCTTAATCGTCACCTCGTTTAGCGCATGATAATCTACAACCATTCTCAAGGTTCCATCCTTATTCTCAACTAAAAGCACTGGGGCTCCCCAAGGTGATGAACTCGGTCGAATATAACATTTCTCCAATAATTCCTTAATCTGCTTCTTAATTTCCTCCAGATCATTTGTGGGCATCCGGTATGGTCTCTTGGATATTGGTCCGGTGTCTGGTAACAATTCGATCAAAAACTCTATGTCCCGATCCGGTGGCATGCCGGGCAATTCCTCGGGGAATACATCGGGATAATCCTTCACAACTGGCACTTCCTCCTGAACAACTCCCGAAAGAGAGTTCACTTGAGTCCTCCTTGGCGTATGCCTCAAAACATACTTGATCCGTTTCCCCTCTAGGGTGGTGAGATGAATCGACTTACGGGCACAAATCAATATTCCCTTCATACTTGGATAGCCAGTCCATGCCTAGAATTACGTCCAATCCTTGTGATTCTAGGATGATGAGGTCTGTGGGGAAAACGTGTCTCCCTATGGTCAATGGCAACTGAAAACATCCCCGACTAGCCATATACTCTGCTCCTGGGGAACTCACTAACATAGGTGACTTAAGGGCTTCGGTCGGCAACTTAAACTTATCCACAAACCCCCTTGATATGAATGAATGTGATGCACCAGTGTCAAAAAGAACAAGGCTGTAAATGAATTAATCAAGAACTTACCAACAACGATGTCAGGCTGGTCATAAACTTCCTCCACATTGACATGGTTCACCTGACCTCTGGTGAAGGGATTGGGCTTCTTGCCTCCAGAGCTTCCATTACCATTCCCGTTCTTGGCCTCAGGGCAATCGGTGGCGTAGTGTCCAGTTTTCCCGCACTTGAAACAGGTAATATGGCTCAGATCCTTCTTTGCCGGTGTAGCAGGGTTGGACTGATGCTGATTGTTGTTTCCTCCGTTCCCATTGCCATTCCTATGGCCATTATGGTTGTGTCCATTCCCTCCATGATGTGAATGTCCTCCATGGTTATGGTGAGTGTGTCCACCATACTTGCCGGATCCTGATCCATTATTTCCCGAGTATGGGGTATAGCGAGGCTTCTGCTGAACACCAGAGTTGTACTTTCCCTGTCCGTACTTCCTCTTGCGATTCTCCACCTTCTGCTGCTTGCCTTCCAGAATGAGAGCCTTGTCGACCAACTCTTGATAATTGTTAAAGGTAGCCACAGTCAACTGAAGTCCCAGATCATCATTTAGTCCCTCCAGAAACTTCTCCTGCTTAGCGGCATCATCAGCCACGTCTCCGGGAGCATACCTGGATAACTTGCTGAATTCCTCCACATAATCACCAACAGAACGATTTCCCTGGCGTAAGTTGCGGAACTCACGCTTCTTCAGACTCATAGCTCCGGCTGAAACATGTGCGGTACAGAACGCCTGCTGGAACTGATCCCAAGTCACATTGGCTATGGGGAATGTGGTGGTTTAATTCTCCCACCACGAGGCTGCTGGTCCATCCAGTTGATGTGCGGCAAAGCGCACCTTCTCAGCGTCAGTGCATCCTGCGGTGGTCAGCTCCTTTCCGATCTTGCGAAGCCAGTCATCTGCAATGATCGGCTCCGTGCTGCTAGAGAACATTGGTGGGTTCAACCTCAGGAAACGGGTAAGGTTGTCGACCGGGGGTGGTGGCGGTGGGTTGTTGTTGTTCTGGTTCTGATTCTGGATGAGTAGCTGCATGAGGGCATTCTGGTTCTGGATCAATTGGGTAAGTTCCGGTGGGAATTCCGGGTCACGTCTTGGAGGCATCTATTAGGTTTAGAGTGGATGAGAAATTAGATTAGAATAAGGGCCTAATGAGAGAAATCACTACCCATATGCTTATGATAGCAAAAAAAATTCAAATCAAGCAATTCACACAGATCACACCACACAAGCAAAACCTAGAGGTAAGGTCATATCCACAAGAGATATGATCTCTTCATACTACCGCAATCATTCGTCGGACTCAACTTGGTAGTGGTGGTCTGAACTAAATCTTCTCAAATCAAAGTCAACTCTAGCTTCTTCTTCTTCTTCGTCAATGATGTCTTCATAGGTCATGGTCTCATCGGGTTGAGAAACTTGGTGATGGGGTTCAACAACTATTTTATTGAAGTGGAGAAGAGATAAAAATGAATAGAGAAGAGTATATACCAACGGATATTGAAGGAAGTCGTAAAATAGAGTTTTCTTCCTATGGCTTTCCATTTCCTAGTGGTCGTGTCCTACAGTCAGCGTGTGCTCTGATACCATCTTGTAGCGACCCGACCCAAATGGATCGAAGTCTCTATGCTTATGTGTCATCCCTGGATCGGTATGCTGACACACACAGTACTCGAGGAATTATAACAGAGTTCAATCACACACTTTATTACATCGATATCCTCAAAAGAGTACTTATTACAATAATACGGCCAAAGGCCATCTAAAACAAAATAACTGCGGAAGCATCGAAGGTAAATGAGTCCATCCAACTCCACGGCAAACTGAGTGCAGAACAACGACCTATCGCACCTTTTATCCTCGTCGGAAAAGTCTGCAACATGAGACGTTGCAGCCGTGTAGGTCAGCACATGGAATATGCTGGCAATTTCACACCATAGAATAATAATAAATGAAAAGACTATCTCTATATGCAAATTTAGCTGGTGGAGGCTCTAAGTTAAATTTTTGCATAAAGCCAATTTTACCCTACAACAAAGGAATAAATTTTTATTAACTACTAAATTAAAATGCCATTATTGAGAAGGTTCCTCCAACTCAATCCCAAAATTCCCAAGTTATTAGTAACCCAATAATTTGATTAAAAAGAGTGATGAGATCAACCAATAATTCACTTCTAGATACTCAAGATGTCCGTAACCGGGGACACGGCTAATCATGATTAGATTGTACACTCTGCAGAGGTTTGCACACTTTTCCCCACAAGACTCGACCACCTCCATGATCGGAAGATCGAGACATAGCCTTTTAGAAGCATTTGCCCTTAACCCTGGGTAGACCGGTACACCTACTTTCCCTTACATCAGCTAGTCTACCACGAAAAGAGGTCACACAACTTACTCAACTATGCCAGAGCCCATAATGGCTTGTGGCCGCACACGGAAGTTTCTAGGCATGAAATATCTTATGATCCCTTTGAGCCTGGGTGGCGGACCTAGGGTAATCACACGGGTACTCCGGGATTCCCCTTGGGCAAGCACTGGTTACTCCAGGTGCCCCAAACAATCCACCCAGATGTGTATTAAAGTTGCCACCTTATGTTGTCCCAAAAATTATTATCTCTCACAACTTGCATGGATCACTCATACCAATCCCCGTCTACGAGCATGGCTAAGCAATATATGACATAACGAAAATCTCCGGGGTGATCAAAGGTCATAGGTTCCTACCACATGAACTACATAGCATATCCAAATGTTCCCTATCCTATCCGTGCAATCTTTGAGGGTTAAACTAATGCATAGTAAAAACTGGGTATTAAAAAAATTATGATCAAAGTGTGAACTTGCCTTGCTGACGATCGTCGAGCCCTAAAGATTCGTAGTAGCAAGCTTCGCACTCCGGATGATCTAACGAAGCAAGCAATAACATACATAAGCATACAAGCAAAAGATCCAAAAAGAAAACAAATGAAAGACTT
>NW_021272776.1:0-536 GCF_002162155.2 Triticum dicoccoides
GGAGAGGGCGAGGGAGGGAGAGGGCGAGGGCGAGGGCGAGGGCGAGGGCAGCGGCGGCGACGGTGGTGGATCGAGAGGGAGAGAACTGGCGAGGGGGATCGGGCGAAGGGGGATCGGGCGAAGGGGGGATCGGGCGAAGGGGGGCCACAATACTAATGGCGCACCTCACCGTGGTGCGCCATTAGCATGTCCATACTAATGGCGCACCTCACCGTGGTGCGCCATTAGTATTTTTTTTTATTTCAACTCGAGCCAAAAGGTTATGTAGTACCAGAACCTATCTATGTCAAGCCCACTCTACTAGCTCGACTAGTCAGCAGCCGGTTCTCACACCAGGAGGTCCTGGGTTCGACTCCCAGGCTCCACAAATTTTTTTTAGCATTTAAAAAGTTGTTTGATACTTATTTATGTTTAAATATGTTCAAACTTGTTTAAATAATAACAGTAATATTTTTTTTATAAGACAGTAGCATTTAAAAAGCTGTTTGATACTAATTTTTTTTATAAGACGGTGCGCGGGGTGCGGGGGGTCGGCG
>NW_021272777.1:0-1642 GCF_002162155.2 Triticum dicoccoides
ACTTTGTGCCTTCTTGCTGGTTATATGCTTTCCTTGCCATGACTTGCACCGTAGTGAGTGCATCGAGCTCGTTTACATGCCTTCGTGAGTTAAATTTCAGCATGTCTCAGTTTTCACTAAGTCTGAAGACTGATTGTGTTCGAGCGATGTTCGTGAGCTCGGTAGAGTATTTTGTGAACCCTTTTGGCCCCAGGTCACTTTGGGTGTTTTATTAAGCTTGTTGAGTAGCTCCATGCCATGTTCTTACTTGTCATGTTCAGGTTCTCTATCATGTTGTTTTGCTGCTCCGAAGAGAGCTTCGTGATCTGAAATTTCAGACTAGTGTTAATTTCACTAAGTCTGAAATCTGTTTTGCATTTGCATTTTAGCCATGCTTGTTTGAACCTCTTAATGGATGAATTTGCCTATGGCTCAGTGCTAGTGTTTTGTCAACCATCTTGTGTACATCACTGCCATGTATTTTGTTTTTATGTTTGGTGGCTGTAGCATGTTCATTTCGTTGCATTTAGATGCCTACTTGCTGTAAACCGCAGACCGGTGTCATATCTTAAAACGCTCGCCATTTCCAAACCGTAGCTCCGATTCCAATGATCTTTATATCGTTTTCAAGCGATTTAATCCCCTCTATCCAGTGGCACACTTGGTTTTCCAAGTTGAGGCCAGGTTCATGCATTTCCTGTCATATCTTGCATTTTGCATCCCGCATCGCATCCCGCATAGCATATCGTCGTTTCATCATATTGCTTGGTCTTGCCCGTGGTTGATTGTATCCTTGTTGCTTGTTTGTCTTGTTGGGTAGAGCCGGGAGACGAGATCGCTATCGAGGAGCCCGTTGAGTTTGCTTGTGAGGATCCAGTCAACTCTGACAACTGTGCAGGCAAGATGATCATACCCTCGAAATCACTACTATCTTTGCTATGCTAGTTTGCTCGTTCTTTTGCTTTGCCAATGCTACGATGCCTACCATTTGCTTGTCAGCCTCCCAATTGCCATGTTGAACCTCTAACCCTCCCCCCTTTTGTCCTAGCAAACCGTTGATTGGCTATGTTGCCGCTTTGCTCAGCCCTTCTTATAGCGTTGTTAGTTGCAGGTGAAGATTGGAGCCGTTCCTTGTTGGAACATTTATTTACTTGTTGGGATATCATTATATTGATATGTTATCTTAATGCATCTATATACTTGATAAAGGGTGGAAGGCTCGGCCTCTCGCCTAGTGTTTTGTTCCACTCTTGCCGCCCTAGTTTTCCGTCATATCGGTGTTATGTTCCCGGATTGTTGCGTCCCTTACACGGTTGGGCTATAATGGGAACCCCTTGATAGTTCGCCTTGATTAAAGCTTTTCCAGCAATGCCCAACATTGGTTTTACCATTTGCCACCTAGCCTCTTTTCCCTTGGGTTTCCGGAGCCCGAGGGTCATCGTATTTTAGCCCCCCTTGGGCCAGTGCTCCCTCTGAGTGTTGGTCCGAACTGAGCTGCCTGCGGGGCCACCTCGGGGAAACTTGAGGGTTGGTTTTACTCGTAGCTAGTCTCATCTGAGTGTGCCCTGAGAAAGAGATATGTGCAGCTCCTATCGGGATTTGTCGGCACATTCGGGCGGTGTTGCTGGACTTGTTTTAACCTGTCGAATCATCTTGTTGTACC
>NW_021272778.1:0-1194 GCF_002162155.2 Triticum dicoccoides
AGTAAGGGAGCAGGTACAGTTACCTCATCAAGTTCTACTTTCCTCCCACTCACTTCTTTCGAGAGAAACTCCTTCTCTAGAAATGATCCATTCTTAGCAACGAATGTTTTGCCTTCGGATCTGTGATAGAAGGTGTACCCAACAGTTTCCTTTGGGTATCCTATGAAGACACATTTCTCCGATTTGGGTTCGAGCTTATCAGGTTGAAGCTTTTTCACATAAGCATCGCAGCCCCAAACTTTAAGAAACGACAACTTTGGTTTCTTGCCAAACCACAGTTCATAAGGCGTCGTCTCAACGGATTTTGATGGTGCCCTATTTAACGTGAATGCGGCCGTCTCTAAAGCATATCCCCAAAATGATAGCGGTAAATCAGTAAGAGACATCATAGATCGCACCATATCTAGTAAAGTACGATTACGACGTTCGGACACACCATTACTCTGTGGTGTTCCGGGTGGCGTGAGTTGCGAAACTATTCCACAGTTTTTCAAATGTACACCAAACTCGTAACTCAAATATTCTCCTCCACGATCAGATCGTAGAAACTTTATTTTCTTGTTACGATGATTTTCAACTTCACTCTGAAATTCTTTGAACTTTTCAAATGTTTCAGACTTATGTTTCATTAAGTAAATATACCCATATCTGCTTAAATCATCTGTGAAGGTGAGAAAATAACGATATCCGCCACGAGCCTCAATATTCATCGGGCCACATACATCGGTATGTATGATTTCCAACAAAATCTGTTGCTCTCTCCATAGTACCGGAGAACGGTGTTTTAGTCATCTTGCCCATGAGGCACGGTTCGCAAGTACCAAGTGATTCATAATCAAGTGGTTCCAAAAGTCCATCGGTATGGAGTTTCTTCATGCGCTTTATACCGATATGACCTAAACGACAGTGCCACAAATAAGTTGCACTTTCATTATCAACTCTGCATCTTTTGGCTTCAACATTATGAATATGTGTATTACTACTATCGAGATTCAATAAAAATAGACCACTCTTCAAGGGTGCATGACCATAAAAGATATTACTCATATAAATAGAACAACCATTATTCTCTGATTTAAATGAATAACCGTCTCGCATTAAACAAGATCCAGATATAATGTTCATGCTCAACGCTGGCACCAAATAACAATTACTTAGGTCTAATATTAATCCCGAAGGTAGATGTAGAGGTAG
>NW_021272779.1:0-1704 GCF_002162155.2 Triticum dicoccoides
CATTTGAAATGAACTCTGAAAAGGTTCCAAGTTGGCATGGTATCATCATTTCACCCACATAGCATGTGCAAGAAAGTAGAGAGGGTTACAGCAAAAACTGGATGCACTTCGTGTACAAAACGGACAATCTCTTTCGAAGTATCAGGGTTTCATATGGAAACTCGTCTGTTACAAAGGGATTTCATTTTTTTTGAACTTATTTGAACTCCCTTGTTTTTTTGAGTTCAAAATGCACCATTCAAAGCCACATCATCAATTTACAACCCTTTCTAACTTCATTTGTTATTTTCATGCATTTACTGATTATTTTGAGCTATAAGACCATGAAATTGAAAAGCATTTGAAATGAACTCTGAAAAGGTTCGAAGTTGGCATGGTATCATCATTTCACCCACATAGCATCTACGAGAAAGTAGAGAGGGTTAGGACAAAAACTGGATGCACTTCGTGTACAAAACGGACAATCTCTTTCGAAGTACCAGAGTTTCATACGGAAACTCGTCTGTTACACTTATTTGAACTCCATTGTTTTTCTGTGTTCAAAATGCACCATTCAAAGCCAAATCATCAATTTACAAGCCTTTATGACTTCATTTGTTATTTTTCATGCATTTACTCATTATTTTGAGCTATAAGACCATGAAATTGAAAAGCTTTTGAAATGAACTCTCAAAAGTTTCCAAGTTGGCATGGTATCATCATTTCACCCACATAGCATGTGCGAGAAAGTAGAGAGGGTTACGGCAAAAACTGGATGCACTTCGTGTACAAAACGGACAATTTCTTTCGAAGTATCAGGGTTTCGTATGGAAACTCGTCTGTTACAAAGGGATTTCATTTTTTTGAAATTATTTGAACTCCCTTGTTTTTCTGTGTTGAAAATGCACCATTCAAAGCCACATCATCAATTTACAACCTTTTCTGACTTCATTTGTTATTTTTCATGCATTTACTGATTATTTTGAGCTATAAGACCATGAAATTTAAAATCATTTGAAATGAACTCTGAAAAGGTTCCAAGTTGGCATGGTATCATCATTTCACCCACATAGCATGTGCAAGAATGTAGAGAGGGTTACAGCAAAAACTGGATGCACTTCGTGTACAAGACGGACAATCTCTTTCGAAGTATCAGGGTTTCATATGGAAACTCGTCTGTTACAAAGGGATTTCATTTTTTTGAACTTATTTGAACTCCCTTGTTTTTCTGAGTTCAAAATGCACCATTCAAAGCCACATCATCAATTTACAACCCTTTTTAACTTCATTTGTTATTTTTCATGCATTTACTGATTATTTTGAGCTATAAGACCATGAAATTGAAAAGCATTTGAAATGAACTCTAAAAAGGTTCCAAGTTGGCATGGTATCATCATTTCACCCACATAGCATCTACGAGAAAGTAGAGAGGGTTAGGACAAAAACTGGATGCACTTCGTGTACAAAACGGACAATCTCTTTCGAAGTATCAGAGTTTCATACGGAAACTCGTCTGTTACACTTATTTGAACTCCATTGTTTTTCTGTGTTCAAAATGCACCATTCAAAGCCAAATCATCAATTTACAAGCCTTTATGACTTCATTTGTTATTTTTCATGCATTTACTCATTATTTTGAGCTATAAGACCATGAAATTGAAAAGCTTTTGAAATGAACTCTCAAAAGTTTCCAAGTTGGCATGGTATCATCATTTCACCCACATA
>NW_021272780.1:0-1092 GCF_002162155.2 Triticum dicoccoides
AGGCAGCTGCCTGTCGGCCGCGCGCGCCGCCGTGCGCCACCTCCTGCCTGGTTGCCTCCCTCCTCGATGCGCCTGGAGACGCCACGACACCCCTGGCCTCTCTCTCACTCTCCCTGGAACCCCTCGCGCTCTCCCTCGCTCCTCCCCCTCCTCTGCTCTCTCTCCCTCACGCGCCCGAGCGGAGCCCATCGCCGCCGACGCCGTTTACCGGGGCCACAGCCACCCCCTCGCTCCCACTATGCATCCCTGAGCTCCGCCCTGACCCCGTGGAGCTACACACGCGACGCACGCGACCAGAGGAGGCCGCAGTCGACCGGAGCATCGTCGTCCTCATCTCCGGTGCCCGGAGATCGCCGTCGTCAATTCGCCGTTGCAGAGGCCTCCCCGAGCCCACCGAGCTTCTCTCCCGACCCCTCGTGAGCCCCTGTCCATTTCCCCTCTCTCCCCGTGCCCGTCCGTGCCTTCTAACCACCCCGACTGTCGGAGCCGATAGTTCCTCGCCGCCGGCGATGACGCAGACGGTGCTAGAGCCACCGTAGCTAACTCCCGAGCACGACAACGTGCTCAGCACCCTTCCAGGAGCCGAGCGCGCCCACCCATGCGACCTGCCGTGCCCCCTAACGCCAACCCCGACCTCGCCGAACTCCGGCCGCCGCCTTGGAGCTCGCCGCCGTCGACTCAGGCCACCCCAGCTCCTCTGGCTTGCTCCATTGGATGCGCACGAGCTCGAGCTCCCTGTAGAACCCCTCCGCGCGTCGAATGGGCGCCGGAGCAGCCATTCCGGCGAGTCACCGCCGCGTCTGGTCGTTGCCGGAGGTTAGACGCCGGTGGATTAGCCCGGTTGACCAGGGATTTGACCCCCCTGGGTCACCGACGTGTGGGCCCGTCCCCTGCTAACTTTTGGTTAATTTAATAACTAATTTAGTTAAGCCACTGACTCACTGACATGCGGGCCCCGCCCGGCTAACTAAGTTAGTTAGGGTTAATTTTAATTGGGTTAATTAGTCCAGACACTGACACGTAGGGCCCACAGGTCAGTTTGACCTGGACGGCGCCCGTTGACCTGCTGACGTCACTATGAGGTCATGATGA
>NW_021272781.1:0-1490 GCF_002162155.2 Triticum dicoccoides
AATACTGCTAGCAACTCTGTTGCTTGGTAGTTAAAGGATAATAATTTCATTCTTAGTATGTTGGTTTTCGAATCATCCTTCTAAGACTGATCGTGCTACCCAGTCCTTATTTCGGTGCACCCTTCGATTGATGAGTTAGGATCTTGTCAAGTCCTCACTCATTTGATCATATCGTCTTGCCCTCAAAAGCAAGATTGTTCTCGAGCTTAGTAACATACCGGTGGTTCGTGACTTTCCAAATATCTTCTTGGAGGTGTTACCGGGTTGTCACCTGACCGCTATGTTGAGTTCGTGATCAAGTTGGTTTCTTGTGAACCACCTTCTCTCCAAGAATCGGTGTTAGATATCCCTGAGCTAGTTGGTTAAGCTAAACGACAACTTGGAGGGTTGGAAGATAAAAGCTTGCCTGACTTAGTTCGTTCCAAAGGGATATTCTTGTGTAGTGTGTGTTGAAGAAAGATGATATCTTCATCGATTGGTCCTTGTGATCAGTTACTGGACCTATTGTCTTATCAATCCTTTGATTTGAGTGTGGGCTATCGTCAAATCAAATCAGTACCAACGATGCTCGTAATGTTGTCTTATTCGTGGTTGATCCCTCGAGCATACACCATTATATCTTTTGGGTCTGACCAATGCTATCACTTGTTCACTTAACTATGGAATTCCTTTTAAAAGGAAACCCAGATGAATTGTTGTTGTGCCCATTGACAACATCCTTGTCTTCTCCATAATTTTGCTGAACATTAAGCTAGTGTTGGAAACTTTTGAAAGCATTTGTTCATGCTAGCTCATGAAGCATATGTTTGGATGAAGGTAGTGACTTCCTTTAATTCATGTGCATCTGATGCAAGTTGCCGCCGTGGATTCGAGAAAGTCAATGTTGTTTTTTTTGGAATCATTCCAAATCAGTCATGCACACGTGCGAAGAATGCTGTGGTTTGAAGACTTGCAACCTTCAATCTATATGTATCCCTAGCACACCAAGCCACTGATTGATTTGTTCAAGGAGAAGGAGTTTCTTCATAAGAGCTAATCCGGACTTATGAAAGAACTTCGATACCCTCGTTGATGGTTCCCCCTCCTGAACTCGGTAGTGTTTTATTATAAGACTACCACGTGGTCATGCTTGTCTGGGACAACGTGTTCACATGTTTGTAGCAGAACCAGCTCATGTTTTGGAGCTTGCTATCGTAGTTCATCTCCCGAGAATCCCGCAACGTCATCTCGTCGATTTGTGTTGCAAACTTTCATTTTTCTTCCTAAGACTCGATGAGCCTGGAATATCCTAACACCAACCAGAGCTGAATCTCAGGCAGATATGATGGTTGGAACATTTCCCTAAGAACTATAATATTGGTCTCTCGATAACCGGTAAGGTGGATGTCGTGGCCAACACACCCATCCGGTAGACCTATTATTATAGTATCTTGTTTGAGGAAGTTGGCCACCCCCCCCATAGGGATTTCGTAGGATTTACTCCCTAGTTG
>NW_021272782.1:0-881 GCF_002162155.2 Triticum dicoccoides
ATGTGCTTGGTCCTCTTGTGAAATCTGGATTCCTTTGCCAAGGCAATTGCACCAGTATTGTCACAGAAGATCTTCATTGGTCCCGATGCACTAGGTATGACACCTAGATCGGAAATGAACTCCTTCATCCAGACTCCTTCATTTGCTGCTTCAGAAGCAGCTATGTACTCCGCTTCACATGTAGATCCCGCCACGACGCTTTGTTTAGAACTGCACCAACTTACAGCTCCACCGTTTAATAAAAACACGTATCCGGTCTGCGATTTAGAATCGTCCGGATCAGTGTCAAAGCTTGCATCGACGTAACCATTTACGACTAGCTCTTTGTCACCTCCATATACGAGAAACATATCCTTAGTCCTTTTCAGGTATTTCAGGATGTTCTTGACTGCTGTCCAGTGATCCACTCCTGGATTACTTTGGTACCTACCTGCCAAGCTTATTGCTAAGCATACGTCAGGTCTGGTACACAACATTGCATACATGATAGAGCCTATGGCTGAAGCATAGGGAACACCTTTCATTTTCTCTCTATCTTCTGCTATGGTCGGGCATTGAGTTTGACTCAACTTTACACCTTGTAGCACAGGCAAGAATCCTTTCTTTGCCTGATCCATTTTGAACTTTTTCAAAATTTTGTCAAGGTATGTACTTTGTGAAAGTCCTATTAAGCGTCTTGATCTATCTCTATAGATCTTGATGCCCAATATGTAAGCAGCTTCACCGAGGTCTTTCATAGAAAAACTTTTATTCAAGTATCCCTTTATGCTATCCAGAAATTCTATATCATTTCCAATTAATAATATGTCATCAACATATAAAACTAGAAATGCTACAGAGCTCCCACTCACTTTCTTGTAAATACAGGCTTCTCCAAAAGT
>NW_021272783.1:0-1680 GCF_002162155.2 Triticum dicoccoides
TAATTTCACGAAAGAACAAATCAGCAACATTAACAGCATCATCGCTTTTATGACATGGTATAAAGTGTGCCATTTTCGAGAATCTATCCACGACAACAAATATGCTATCCCTCCCCTTCTTTGTTCGAGGTAAACCTAAAACAAAGTCCATAGATATATCCTCCCAAGGAACACTAGGTACAGGCAAAGGCATATATAAACCATGAGGATTGAGTCGTGACTTAGCTTTTTGACATGTAGTGCATCGAGCAATAAAACGCTCAACATCCCGTCTCATCTTTGGCCAAAAGAAATGTGTAGCAAGTACGTCCTCCGTCTTCTTCACGCCGAAGTGTCCCATTAATCCTCCTCCATGCGCCTCCTGCAACAACAAAAGACGAACGGAGCTAGCTGGAATGCATAGCTTGTTAGCACGAAACACAAATCCATCGTTAATGACGAACTTGTTCCACATTCTTCCTTCTTTACAATTCTGCATTACATCTTTAAAATCAGCATCATGCACATATTGATCTTTGATGGTCTCCAAACCAAATATTTTGAAGTCAAGTTGTGAAACCATAGTATAGCGGCGAGACAATGCATGAGCAATAACATTTTCTTTTCCCTTCTTGTGTTTAATGACATAAGGAAAAGTCTCAATGAATTCAACCCATTTAGCATGTCTACGATTCAGTTTAGCTTGACTTTTAATATGTTTCAAAGATTCATGATCAGAATGTATAACAAATTCTTTGGGCCATAAATAATGTTGCCATGTTTCTAAAGTCCGAACAAGAGCATATAATTCTTTATCATAAGTAGAATAATTCAGACTAGGCCCACTCAATTTTTCAGAAAAGTATGCAACAGGTTTGCCATCTTGAATAACACACCACCTAATCCAATTCCACTAGCATCACATTCAAGCTCAAAAGTCTTATTAAAATCAGGAAGTTGGAGTAAAGGAGCATGTGTCAACTTATCTTTCAATACCGAGAAGGCTTCTTCCTGTGCGGTACCCCAAAGAAAAGGCACATCTTTCTTTGTAAGCTCATTAAGAGGTGCAGCAATGGTGCTGAAATCTCTCACAAAACGCCTATAGAATCCAGCGAGGCCAAGAAAACTCCTCACTTGTGTGACCGTTTTGGATTGCGGCCAACTCTCAATAGCTTCAATCTTGGTTTTATCAACTTCAATTCCCTGTGGAGTAACAACATAGCCAAGAAAAGATACTCGGTCGGTGCAAAAGGTGCACTTCCCAAGGTTACCAAACAAACGTGCATCACGTATGATAGAGGCGGAGGTGTCCCGTCTTTCGATGAGATGGTGGATTTCGCTTTGGTGGAAGTCGACTTTGACGATCCGACTATGAACGTGCGAGGACGTCGCGCCTTAGCAATCGCTAAACCAACTCCGAGAGGTTATTGACCACGCCGGAGCACGATCAACCTGACCACGAGGGTCTGTTTCCTGCGAGCAAACGAAGAACAAGCAAGAAACTAAGATTGCAATCTGGATATTGCGAATATAAGATGAAAGCTTTATTGATCAAGGTGGGGTTCTGTGACGCCTTTGTCTGGTCGTTGAACACAAACGAAGTACGCGAAGTTGCAGCTATGGCGAACTTTTAATCTAAAAAAAACCCCAAAGTCTAAACGATGCCCTAAGGGCTGTATATATGGAGGAAGAGGGGGGAAT
>NW_021272784.1:0-6198 GCF_002162155.2 Triticum dicoccoides
AACCCAAAAATAATGTTCCTATAACTACTAGGATGTGGTGGTAAAACGCTCACAGTAAAGCAAATATCAATGTCTTACAAGTTCTTACCATGCAGCAGGCGGTGATCGGCAACCAGCGGTGTCAAGTAACTCCGAATATTGAGTAAAGCGATTGCCAGGGGAGCGTACGTATACACGGTGTAGAAATATGTGAAGCTGGGTTGGCTATATATGGTAGCAAAAGATTAGCAATAATCAATTCAAAGATGCAATGTTGAATAAACGCTCAACGACGGTACTGTGCTGGTCCTAGGCTAGACCGTACTAGAGACGCGAGCCTAGAACACTAATGAGGTCACGGCGTAGCACAACTAGCATCAATGAAGGATACTAAGTAGCTCTTGACAGCAAGATATAAGTGAATATCACAACGGCAGTGAAGATAATGATGAAAAAAAACTGCCAAGCAGGATATACAACAACTCTCTCCAACTTTCCTCTTGAAAAGTTTAAGACAATTTTCTGATAAATTCTTTCAAAGAATGCTATTAACTCAAGCTTTCCAATGCAAAAAGAATCACTGAATTCCGAGTTGATATGAGGAGTCAAAAAATTCTAAAACTGGCCTGAAAAATTGGAACAAGCTGTGTTCATGAACTTCGGAGGGCAAAAAGACCTATTTAGAAGCCGATTTTGAGGTGTCAAATATTGAACTAGCTTCTGCAACTATTTAGATGCGGCTCGTCGCTAGCTTGAATTTGAGTACTCACGGAGCCAAAACGAACTTCGTATGAGGAAGATACACCTGTTTTACTGAACAGTGCGCAAAACAGATTCCAATCCGAATTCAGGTACGAGATTGATTCTAGATAGATCCAATTTTTTTTCTTCTCTCTTTTTTTTCTCACGCTTTTTTTTTCTTTTTCTTCTGTCTCTTTTTCTTTTTTTTCCTTTTTTCTCTTTTTTTTCTCTATCTTTTTTTTTCTTTCCTTTTTTCTCTCTTTTTTTTTCTTTATCTTCTTTTTCTCCCTCTTTCCAAGACAAACTAGATAAGATGCAGATTCGATCAGGCGAAGATGTGAGTGACCTCAACTATGATTATGACAATAAACAGTGCGTAGCACGTGGTGGAAATTGGTGGATTGGATGGTGGACAGCGGATGGGATAATGATGCAGCGGCTGCGTGACTAATGTGAACAGAACTCGAAACTCTAAAGGAACTAGACACTAAGACCAGCAACTCGACACGACGATGCAACCGATAATTCAACTATGCAAGCAATGAAAAGAAAATTGCAAAGGCTCAGACTGGCTTGGACCATGTATGAATAGATCTAACTCTTTTTTGTGGCTTTTTCTTGGACAATAGGTAAGAAAATAAATCTAATCTAGGAAAACTGGAAATTCTCACCGAGCAACCTGAAAACTGATACCACTTGATAGAGGCGGGGGTGTCCCGATCTTTCGATGAGATGATAACTATCGATTTGGTGGAGACGACTTTGATGATCCGACTACAGACGTGCACGACGTTGCGCCTTGGCAATCGCTAAACCAATCTCCTGAGGTTACTGACGATGCCGGAAGCACGGTCAGCCTGACCACGAAGGTCTATTCCTGCAAGCAATCGAAGAACGAGCAAGAATATGATAAAGCAATCTGAATATTGCAAATATATATGAGGTATTGATAATGGTGGGGATCCAGAAGCGGTCTTGGTCTGGTCGTTGGACACAAACGAAGTACACGAAGTTGCAATGGCTAACTTTTAACTAAACAAATCCCAAGGAAAAGCTACTAGATGGATCTACTTATATAGGAGCAAGGGGTGGCGGCCAAGGAGGTGGGAGGACGTCCCAAGGCAGCCTAAAACTAAATCTAGGTCGTACAAGGCCAATGGGCCCAAGTGGAGGTGATGTAACACCTTTGGACTTGTAGTTTGACTCGGATTCTGCTGCAGCATCAGATTGTTTCGTCCACAACTCAACGCTCCGGAAGAATTTGAAGGTGATTCCAATTGGGTTGGAAAGTGCACGAAATCTAGTTTCCAACAAAAAAAGAATCACCCAATTCAGAGTCTGATAGAGGCAAAGGTGTCCCGTCTTTCGATGAGATGGTGGATTTCGCTTTGGTGGAAGTCGACTTTGACGATCCGACTACGAACGTGCGAGGACGTCGCGCCTTAGCAATCGCTAAACCAACTCCGAGAGGTTATTGACCACGCCGGAGCACGATCAACCTGACCACGAGGGTCTGTTTCCTGCGAGCAAACGAAGAACAAGTGATAGAGGCGAGGGTCCCGATCTTTCGATGAGATGATGGATATCGCTTTGGTGGAAGTCGACTTTGACGATCCGACTACGAACGTGCGAGGACGTCGCGCCTTAGCAATCGCTAAACCAACTCCGAGAGGTTATTGACCACGCCGGAGCACGATCAACCTGACCACGAGGGTCTGTTTCCTGCGAGCAAACGAAGAACAAGCAAGAAACTAAGATTGCAATCTGGATATTGCGAATATAAGATGAAAGCTTTATTGATCAAGGTGGGGTTCTGTGACGCCTTTGTCTGGTCGTTGAACACAAACGAAGTACGCGAAGTTGCAGCTATGGCGAACTTTTAATCTAAACAAAACCCAAAGTCTAAACGATGTCCTAAGGGCTGTATATATGGAGGAAGAGGGGGGGAATTCCGTGGCCCTTGGTGGAGGGGTCCGAAATCAACCCTATCTCTTGTTTCCCCACACATACGGACTCTAAAAATAGCCTATACTTATGTATTTCGAAATTACATGGGCCTGGCCCAATAATAAGGTGACGCAGCACCTAAAATAGCCTCGGGACGAAATTTATGAAGTGGCATCTTGTATATTTCGTCCAAGGCTTCATGCACCCATTATGGTGGCTTCAAAGTCCTGAAATCATCACTTGTAACTCCGTTCTTGTTTCCCTTGCGCATGCCATCATCTCCATGCTTGTTCTTGCTCCAATGTTCATCCTTCTCCAAGCTAGGCCCTTCATTTGTAAGCAAAACAAATGTATCCAATTTAGGCAGCATCATATTCTCATGAACATTAGAATCATTACCAAGAAACGAAAGTACCTGGTAATTTAGTTGGCGTGCACGAGCTCTAGTAATTGGTCCAGTATGTATAGCAGCAGGGGCTGTGGGTGTAACAATTGTATTGATGTCCTCATCACGCTGCTACTACTGTTGGTGCTTCTTTGGCTCCTGCTACTGCTGCTGCTGGTACCCAGGAGGATGATGAGTATGCGGGCGATTATGAGGATGAGGTTGATCAAAATCAGATCTACGAGCAGCCACCAGCACAACCACCAGCAGGTCGACCTCAGGTATATATTCGTAATGGTAGGCCTGCACCACCACCTCAGGTACGAGATGATGTCCACATTCCTAAACTGAAATTGAATATTCCACCATTTGAGGGTAGATATGTTCCTGATATATATCTTACTTGGGAGTTAGAAACTGAACAACGATTTACATGTTTACAATATCCTGAGGAGAGACGAGTTGCTGCTGCTGTTTGTGCTTTCACTAGTTTTGCATGTGTATGGTGGTCTGAACATTGTAGATTATATCCTATTCCAACTACTTGGGCTGCTTTGAAAACTGCTACGCGTACGCGTTGGGTTCCACCATATTATCAACGTGAATTGCTTCAAAAATTGCAGCGTTTAAGACAAGGGAAAAATTCTGTAGAAGAATATTATCAGGAATTACAAACTGGCATGATTAGATGTGGTATTGTTGAGGAGAATGAAGCTATGCTTGCACGTTTTCTGGGTGGATTAAATAGAGAGATTCAGACCATTCTAGACTATAAGGAGTATACTAATATCACTCGTTTATTCCATCTTGCTTGTAAAGCTGAACGTGAAGTGCAGGATCGACAAGCATTGGGGCGAACTAACTTTTCTGCAGGCCGACCTTCATCATGGACACCACGTGCATCTTCTCCTTCAACTGCACCAGCACCTCCATCCGGTGCCACCTCCAGCCGTGATACAAGAAAACAGGCACAACCACCATTATCTGCCAAGAGCGCACCTGCGGGGCCTGCACAGCGTTCTTCTTCTTCCATGGCATCAACAGGGCACACAAGTGATATTATTTGTCGTCGTTGTAAGGGAGGAGGTCATTATGCGAGAGAATGCAAATCTCCGCGTGTGATGATTGCTACCGCGGATGGTGGATATGAGTCCGCTAGTGACTATGATGAGGAGACTTTGGCTCTTATTACACGTGAAGAACATGGTGGAGATGATTCTGATCATGAGACGCAATACATGGCTCCTGAAGACGCTGACAGGTATGAATGTTTAGTTGCTCAACGTGTTTTGAGTGTGCAGGTCACACAAGCTGAGCAAAATCAGAGGCACAATTTGTTCCATACCAAGGGAGTTGTGAAGGAACGTTCTGTGCGCGTCATAATAGACGGAGGGAGCTGCAACAACTTGGCTAGCATGGAGATGGTGGAGAAGCTTTCTCTCACCACAAGACGACATCCACATCCTTACTACATCCAATGGTTCAACAACAGCGGCAAGGTTAAGGTAACACGTACTGTTCGTGTGCATTTTAGTATCTCTACATATGCTGATTATGTTGATTGTGATGTGGTACCTATGCAAGCATGTTCCTTATTACTTGGTAGACCATGGCAATTTGATAAAAATTCTGTACACCATGGTAGAAACAATCACTATACTCTTGTTCATAAGGATAAAAATATTACTTTGCTTCCTATGACTCCTGATTCCATTTTGAAAGATGATATTAATAGAGCTAATAAAGCACAATAGGAGAAGAATAAGAGTGAAAATCAGATTGTGGCAAAAGAATTTGAGCAACAAATGAAGCCTAATAATAAACCATCTAGTGTTGCTTCTGAAATTAAATTGAAAAGTGCATGTTTATTTGCCACCAAATCTGATATTGATAGATTTCAGCAAATCTGTTTGCTATGCTTTTGTGTGCAAAGAGGCATTATTTTCATTCGAGGACGTGCCTTCCTCTTTGCCTCCTGCTGTCACTAACATTTTGCAGGAGTTCGCTGACGTTTTTCCACAAGACGTGCCACCGGGATTTGATAGAGGCAAAGGTGTCCCGTCTTTCAATGAGATGGTGGATTTCGCTTTGGTGGAAGTCGACTTTGACGATCCGACTACGAACGTGCGAGGACGTCGCGCCTTAGCAATCGCTAAACCAACTCCGAGAGGTTATTGACCACGCCGGAGCACGATCAACCTGACCACGAGGGTCTGTTTCCTGCGAGCAAACGAAGAACAAGCAAGAAACTAAGATTGCAATCTGGATATTGCGAATATAAGATGAAAGCTTTATTGATCAAGGTGGGGTTCTGTGACGCCTTTGTCTGGTCGTTGAACACAAACGAAGTACGCGAAGTTGCAGCTATGGCGAACTTTTAATCTAAACAAAACCCAAAGTCTAAACGATGCCCTAAGGGCTGTATATATGGAGGAAGAGGGGGGAATTTCGTGGCCCTTGGTGGAGGAGTCCGAAATCAACCCTATCTCTTGTTTCCCCACACATACGGACTCTAAAAATAGCCTATACTTATGTATTTCGAAATTACATGGGCCTGGCCCAATAATAAGGTGACGCAGCACCTAAAATAGCCTCGGGACGAAATTTATGAAGTGGCATCTTGTATATTTCGTCCAAGGCTTCATGCACCCATTATGGTGGCTTCAAAGTCCTGAAATCATCGCTTGTAACTCCGTTCTGGTTTCCCTTGCGCATGCCATCATCTCCATGCTTGTTCTTGCTCCAATGTTCATCCTTCTCCAAGCTAGGCCCTTCATTTGTAAGCAAAACAAATGTATCCAATTTAGGCAGCATCATATTCTCATGAACATTAGAATCATTACCAAGAAACGAAAGTACCTGGTAATTTAGTTGGCGTGCACGAGCTCTAGTAATTGGTCCAGTATGTATAGCAGCAGGGGTTGTGGGTGTAACAATTGTATTGATGTCCTCATCATCCTCCCCTTCTTGAAATGAAGTCGTCCTCGACGGAAGTTCATCTTCCTCACCCAAATAAGGCTTCAAATCTGCAATGTTAAAAGTGGGACTAACCCCAAAATCTGCAGGCAGCTCAAGTTTATATGCATTATCATTTATTTTCTCTAACACCTTAAAGGGACCATCAGCACGTGGCATTAACTTTGATT
>NW_021272784.1:11111-111760 GCF_002162155.2 Triticum dicoccoides
TATAATGGCACCTGTCTCAAAACACTCAGAAACACCTAAAAATAGGATAGCCAGAAATTTTTTCGAAAAATGCGTTTTCGAAAAATTTTGGGCCTAAACGGAGCGTGGCTACCCGACGCTTTTTTTTTTCTTTTTCTTCTCTCTCTTTTTCTTTTTTTTTCCTCTCTTTTTTTTCCTCTATCTTTTTTTTCTCCCTCTTTCCAAGACAAACTAGATAAGATGCAGATTGGATCAGGCGAAGATATGAATGACCTCAACTATGATTATGACAATGAACAGTGCGTAGCACGTGGTGGAAATTAATGGATGGGATGGTGGACAGCGGAAGGGATAATGATGCAGTGGCGGCGTGACTAATGTGAACAGAACTCGAAACTCTAAAGGAACTAGACACTAAGACCAGCAACTCGACACGGCGATGCAACCGATAATTCAATAATGCAAACAATGAAAAGAAAATTGCAAAGGCTCAGTCTGGCTAGGACAAAGGATGAATAGATCTAACTTTTGTTTTGTGGCTTTTTCTTCGACAATAGGTAAGAAAATAAATCTAATCTAGGAAAAACTGGAAATTCTCACCGAGCAACCTGAAAACTGATACCACTTGATAGAGACGAGGGTCCCGATCTTTCGATGAGATGATAACTATCGATTTGGTGGAGACGACTTTCACGATCCGACTACAAACGTGCACGACGTTGCGCCTTAGCAATCACTAAACCAATCTCCTGAGGTTACTGAAGATGCTGGAAGCACGGTCAGCCTGACCACGAAGGTCTATTCCTGCAAGCAATCCAAGAACGAGCAAGAATATGATAAAGCAATCTGAATATTGCAAATATATATGAAGTATTGATAATGGTGGGGATCCGGAAGCGGTCTTGGTCTGGTCGTTGGACACAAACGAAGTGCACGAAGTTGCAATGGCTAACTTTTAACTAAACAAATCCCAAAGTCTAAACGATGCCCTAAGGGCTGTATATATGGAGGAAGAGGGGGGAATTTCGTGGCCCTTGGTGGAGGGGTCCGAAATCAACCCTATCTCTTGTTTCCCCACACATACGGACTCTAAAAATAGCCTATACTTATGTATTTCGAAATTACATGGGCCTGGCCCAATAATAAGGTGACGCAGCACCTAAAATAGCCTCGGGACGAAATTTATGAAGTGGCATCTTGTATATTTCGTCCAAGGCTTCATGCACCCATTATGGTGGCTTCAAAGTCCTGAAATCATCACTTGTAACTCCGTTCTTGTTCCCCTTGCGCATGCCATCATCTCCATGCTTGTTCTTGCTCCAATGTTCATCCTTCTCCAAGCTAGACCCTTCATTTGTAAGCAAAACAAATGTATCCAATTTAGGCAGCATCATATTCTCATGAACATTAGAATCATTACCAAGAAACGAAAGTACCTGGTAATTTAGTTGGCGTGCACGAGCTCTAGTAATTGGTCCAGTATGTATAGCAGCAGGGGCTGTGGGTGTAACAATTGTATTGATGTCCTCATCATAGCACGTGGAGGAAATTGATGTATGGGTGGTGGACAGCGGAAGGGATAACAATGCAGCGGCGACGTGACTAATGCGAACAGAACTCGAAACTCTAAACGACCTAGACACTAAGACCAGCAACTCAACACGACGATGCAACCGATAATTCAACTATGCAAGCAATGAATAGAAAATTGCAAAGGCTCAGACTGGCTTGGATAAAGGATGAACAGATCTAACTTTTTTTGTGTGGCTTTTTCTTGGACAATAGGTAAGAAAATAAATCTAATCTAGGAAAACTGGAAATTCTCACCGAGCAACCTGAAAACTGATACCCCTTGATAGAGGCGGGGGGTCCCGATCTTTCGATGAGATTCGAACTATCGATTTGGTGGAGACGACTTTGACGATCCGACTACAAACGTGCACGACGTTGCGCCTTAGCAATCGCTAAACCAATCTCCTGAGGTTATTGACCACGCCGGAAGCACGATCAACCTGACCACGAAGGTCTATTCCTGCAATCAATCGAAGAACAAGCAAGAATATGACAAAAGCAATCTGAATATTGCGAGTATATATGAAGTATTGATAATGGTGGGGATCCAGAAGCGGTCTTGGTCTGGTCGTTGGACACAAACAAAGTACACGAAGTTGCAATGGCTAACTTTTAACTAAACAAATCCCAAGGAAAAGCTACTAGATGGATCTACTTATATAGGAGCAAGGGGTGGCGGCCAAGGAGGTGGGAGGACGTCCCAAGGCAGCCTAAAACTAAATCTAGGTCGTACAAGGCCAATGGGCCCAAGTGGAGGTGATGTAACACCTTTTGACTTGTAGTTTGACTCGGATTCTGCTGCAGCATCAGATTGTTTCGTCCACAACTCAACGCTCCGGACGAATTTGAAGGTGATTCCAATTGGGTTGGAAAGTGCACGAAATCTAGTTTCCAACAAAAAAAAATCACCCAATTCGGAGTCCGTATGAAAAACTTGTGTGCGTTTTGAGTCAGGTATGTCTGTGCAGTCCGAATCTGAATCCAGAACGTGAGAGACTTGGACTCTATCTTCTCTTGGGCCAAAAGTGACGTGAGAGAACTTTTTGGACAACAAATAAACATCTCTTTCTTCCTTATCTTCATATGTGAATTGTACAAATGTCCCATACACCTGCAATTAGACAAAACATAAAAGTGTGTGAAGTATTTTTTTCTGGATAACATAAATAGATTATTGAATAGTTTGCACTAGAAATCACCTGACAAATATGCATATATGCAATATTTTTGGTCATATCCAAGGTAGTCATGTCCTCATCAATGGAGGAGCGACATTGAAGATTGGCTCTATGGACCTTCACATTGAGGAGCGCTCGGACTTATTGGAAGCACCTTCGAACCTCCACTCACGCCACGACATCGAGCATCGGTACACCAACACCTCCATATTTGTTGATTGTGCTCACACATGTCATGCTCGATGGACATATCATACACATGACAAATTTGCATCTTATGCATGGATTGACTCATATTATGATTGCCTTGTTGCATCTTGTCTTTCTATGTCATCCATGATATATGAGCTTGTGCATTTCCTTAGCAAATTTGTTGTGATATACCGTGATGGCATATTCATACATCATGATCATATTACCTACCATCAATTGCATGATAACTTATTCATCTTGAGCATCCCTTACCATATTCATGCTATTGATAAACCGTCTCACTATGACATCATTTTGCACCGTCGTTGCATTGATCATATTCACAACACATTTGTGTGCATAATGAATGTTTTTGCTCCCATGAATGCTTTGCATACCATTCCATATCTTTTGGATAAGCTTCATGCACCTTGTCATGCTCAATCTTGTCGCACGGACTCATTCTTACATGATGGACACTTTGTGTGCGCTAACCATTGTATTTCCGAGTGTCGTTTGTGTTTGCTCTTTTTGCATGTGTACCACTCCGGAGACACCTTGGAGTACTTGGATTGCGCCATGTCTTCCACTTCGTCCAACTACAAGTTCGTCCACGACAACTGTCTTCATGGTGATGAGGTTTACGATCCGAGGTCGGATCTTTCCCAAGGCAGGGGAGATGATGCGGAGCATCCTACGATCATCCCCATGTACACTCAAGCATACGCCTTTGGACCTAAGATGAACTCCCTCCTTTCCGAATCTTCCCTTTCCGCATGTAAGACATGGATGCTACTTCAAGCGAAGACCTTGTGCATACTCAGGTACACCCGAGGAGTGCAAGGAGAGCCCAAGGACCAAGGCCAAGCGTGCGCAGGAGCGAAGGAAGGAGAAGGAAGAAGAGTCTGCTGCTACAGCAGCCGGACATCCGGCCATGGCTCGGACATCCGGCCCTTCACGAGTCGCCGGACATCCGACCCAGGTCCCGGAAATCCGGACACCGCCGAACCCGAGAGCAACAAGACCAACCCCGCCAGCCCGGACATCTGGCCCCTCCAGCCCGGACATCCGGCCCTCCGCAAACGCCCGGACATCCAGCCCGTCGCCCGGACATACGGCCTTCCCTGCCTGCGTGCAGTGCATATGGGCCGAGGCCCATGTACCCCTTCGCCCCTTAGACTATATATACTCCCCCTCCACCTACGTTTTAGGGTTAGCATTGGTTTACCTCATTTTAGAGATAGAGCGTTGCTCATCCACAACGGATCTACTCCACGAGAGAGGCCACGGCCTCTACAGAGAAGATCCTCTGGATTCAAGACCTCCTTTTGGAGAAGAACTTCAAGACCTCCTGATGAGGACATCAATACAATTGTTACACCCACAGCCCCCGCTGCTATACATACTGGACCAATTACTAGAGCTCGTGCACGCCAACTAAATTACCAGGTACTTTCGTTTCTTGGTAATGATTCTAATGTTCATGAGAATATGATGCTGCCTAAATTGGATACATTTGTTTTGCTTACAAACGAAGGGCCTAGCTTGGAGAAGGATGAACATTGGAGCAAGAACAAGCATGGAGATGATGGCATGCGCAAGGGGAACAAGAACGGAGTTACAAGTGATGATTTCAGGACTTTGAAGCCACCATAATGGGTGCACGAAGCCTTGGACGAAATATACAAGATGCCACTTCATAAATTTCGTCCCGAGGCTATTATAGGTGCTGCGTCACCTTATTATTGGGCCAGGCCCATGTAATTTCGAAATACATAAGTATAGGCTATTTTTAGAGTCCGTATGTGTGGGGAAACAAGAGATAGGGTTGATTTCGGACCCCTCCACCAAGGGCCACGAAATTCCCCCCTCTTCCTCCATATATACAGCCCTTAGGGCATCGTTTAGACTTTGGGTTTTTTTTAGATTAGAAGTTCGCCATAGCTGCAACTTCGCGTACTTCGTTTGTGTTCAACGACCAGACAAAGGCGTCACGGAACCCCACCTTGATCAATAAAGCTTTCATCTTATATTCGCGATATCCAGATTGCAATCTCAGTTTCTTGCTTGTTCTTCGTTTGCTCGCAGGAAACAGACCCTCGTGGTCAGGTTGATCGTGCTCTGGCGTGGTCAATAACCTCTCGGAGTTGGATTAGCGATTGCTAAGGCGCGACGTCCTCGCACGTTCGTAGTCGGATCGTCAAAGTCGACTGCCACCAAAGCGATATCCATCATCTCATCGAAAGTGATGAGGACATCAATACAATTGTTACACCCACAGCCCCTGCTGCTATACATACTGGACCAATTACTAGAGCTCGTGCACGCCAACTAAATTACCAGGTACTTTCGTTTCTTGGTAATGATTCTAATGTTCATGAGAATATGATGCTGCCTAAATTGGATACATTTGTTTTGCTTACAAATGAAGGGCCTAGCTTGGAGAAGGATGAACATTGGAGCAAGAACAAGCATGGAGATGATGGCATGCGCAAGGGAAACAAGAACGGAGTTACAAGTGATGATTTCAGGACTTTGAAGCCACCATAATGGGTGCATGAAGCCTTGGACGAAATATACAAGATGCCACTTCATAAATTTCGTCCCGAGGCTATTTTAGGTGCTGCGTCACCTTATTATTGGGCCAGGCCCATGTAATTTCGAAATACATAAGTATAGGCTATTTTTAGAGTCCGTATGTGTGGGGAAACAAGAGATAGGGTTGATTTCGGACCCCTCCACCAAGGGCCACGAAATTCCCCCCCTCTTCCTCCATATATACAGCCCTTAGGGCATCGTTTAGACTTTGGGATTTGTTTAGTTAAAAGTTAGCCATTGCAACTTCGTGTACTTCGTTTGTGTCCAACGACCAGACCAAGACCGCTTACACATCCCCACCATTATCAATACCTCATATATATTTGCAATATTCAGATTGCTTTATCATATTCTTGCTCGTTCTTCGATTGCTTGCAGGAATAGACCTTCGTGGTCAGGCTGACCGTGCTTCCGGCATCGCCAGTAATCTCAGGAGATTGGTTTAGCGATTGCTAAGGCGCAACGTCGTGCACGTTTGTAGTCGGATCGTCAAAGTCGTCTCCACCAAATCGATAGTTATCATCTCATCGAAAGATCGGGACACCCCCGCCTCTATCAGGCGTTTTGTGAGAGATTTCAGCACCATTGCTGCACCTCTCAATGAGCTTACAAAGAAGGATGTGCCTTTTGTTTGGGGTACCGCACAGGAAGAAGCCTTCACGGTATTGAAAGATAAGTTGACACATGCTCCTTTACTCCAACTTCCTGATTTTAATAAGACTTTTGAGCTTGAATGTGATGCTAGTGGAATTGGATTAGGAGGTGTGTTATTACAAGATGGCAAACCTGTTGCATACTTTTCTGAAAAATTGAGTGGGCCTAGTCTGAATTATTCTACTTATGATAAAGAATTATATGCTCTTGTTCGGACTTTAGAAACATGGCAACATTATTTATGGCCCAAAGAGTTTGTTATACATTCTGATCATGAATCTTTGAAACATATTAAAAGTCAAGCTAAACTGAATCATAGACATGCTAAATGGGTTGAATTCATTGAGACTTTCCCTTATGTCATTAAACACAAGAAGGGAAAAGAAAATGTTATTGCTGATGCATTGTCTCGTCGCTATACTATGCTTTCACAACTTGACTTCAAAATATTTGGTTTGGAGACCATCAAAGATCAATATGTGCATGATGCTGATTTTAAAGATGTAATGCAGAATTGTAAAGAAGGAAGAATGTGGAACAAGTTTGTTGTTAACGATGGATTTCTGTTTCGTGCTAACAAGCTATGCATTCCAGCTAGCTCCGTTCGTCTTTTGTTGTTGCAGGAGGCGCATGGAGGAGGATTAATGGGACACTTTGGCGTGAAGAAGACGGAGGACGTACTTGCTACACATTTCTTTTGGCCAAAGATGAGACGGGATGTTGAGCGTTTTATTGCTCGCTGCACTACATGTCAAAAAGCTAAGTCACGACTCAATCCTCATGGTTTATATATGCCTTTGCCTGTACCTAGTGTTCCTTGGGAGGATATATCTATGGACTTTGTTTTAGGTTTACCTCGAACAAAGAAGGGGATGGATAGCATATTTGTTGTCGTGGATAGATTCTCGAAAATGGCACACTTTACACCATGTCATAAAAGCGATGATGCTGTTAATGTTGCTGATTTGTTCTTTCGTGAAATTATTCGCTTGCATGGTGTGCCAAATACTATTGTTTCAGATCGTGATACTAAATTTCTTAGCCACTTTTGGAGATGTTTATGGGCTAAGTTGGGGACTAAACTGCTTTTTAGTACTACTTGTCACCCCCAAACTGATGGACAAACTGAAGTAGTCAATAGAACGTTGTCTACTATGCTTAGGGCTATTTTGAAGAATAATAAGAAAATGTGGGAGGAATGCTTGCCTCATATTGAATTTGCTTATAATCGTTCATTGCATTCTACTACTAAGATGTGCCCTTTTGAAGTTGTGTATGGTTTCCTACCTCGTGCACCTATTGATTTGTTGCCTCTTCCATCTTCGGAGAAGGTTAATTTTGATGCTAAACAACGTGCTGAATTGATTTTAAAAATGCATGAGTTAACTAAGGAAAACATTGAGCGCATGAATGCTAAATATAAACTTGCTGGAGATAAGGGTAGAAAACATGTTGTGTTTGCACCCGGAGATCTTGTTTGGTTACATTTGCGTAAGGATAGATTTCCTGATTTGTGCAAATCAAAGTTAATGCCACGTGCTGATGGTCCCTTTAAGGTGTTAGAGAAAATAAATGATAATGCATATAAACTTGAGATGCCTGCAGATTTTGGGGTTAGTCCCACTTTTAACATTGCAGATTTGAAGCCTTATTTGGGTGAGGAAGATGAACTTCCGTCGAGGACGACTTCATTTCAAGAAGGGGAGGATGATGAGGACATCAATACAATTGTTACACCCACAGCCCCTGCTGCTATACATACTGGACCAATTACTAGAGCTCGTGCACGCCAACTAAATTACCAGGTACTTTCGTTTCTTGGTAATGATTCTAATGTTCATGAGAATATGATGCTGCCTAAATTGGATACATTTGTTTTGCTTACAAATGAAGGGCCTAGCTTGGAGAAGGATGAACATTGGAGCAAGAACAAGCATGGAGATGATGGCATGCGCAAGGGGAACAAGAACGGAGTTACAAGTGATGATTTCAGGACTTTGAAGCCACCATAATGGGTGCATGAAGCCTTGGACGAAATATACAAGATGCCACTTCATAAATTTCGTCCCGAGGCTATTTTAGGTGCTGCGTCACCTTATTATTGGGCCACGCCCATGTAATTTCGAAATACATAAGTATAGGCAATTTTTAGAGTCCGTATGTGTGGGGAAACAAGAGATAGGGTTGATTTCGGACCCCTCCACCAAGGGCCACGAAATTCCCCCCCTCTTCCTCCATATATACAGCCCTTAGGGCATCGTTTAGACTTTGGGTTTTGTTTAGATTAAAAGTTCGCCATAGCTGCAACTTCGCGTACTTCGTTTGTGTTCAACGACCAGACAAAGGCGTCACAGAACCCCACCTTGATCAATAAAGCTTTCATCTTATATTCGCAATATCCAGATTGCAATCTTAGTTTCTTGCTTGTTCTTCGTTTGCTCGCAGGAAACAGACCCTCGTGGTCAGGTTGATCGTGCTCCGGCGTGGTCAATAACCTCTCGGAGTTGGTTTAGCGATTGCTAAGGCGCGACGTCCTCGCACGTTCGTAGTCGGATCGTCAAAGTCGACTTCCACCAAAGCGATATCCATCATCTCATCGAAAGACGGGACACCTCCGCCTCTATCAGAAAGACGGGACACCTTTGCCTCTATCAAGTGGTATCAGAATTCTAGGTTGCTCGATGAGATTTTACAGTTTTTCGTAGTTTAGATCGTGTCTGTTCTTCATACCTACATTCCACAAAAAAGTCACAAAAAAATTAGGGTTAGTTCATCATATCCGAACCAATCTGAGCCTTTGCATAATCTTTTTAGGGTTTTGCTTTGTTGAATTTGCGGTTGCATCGTCGTGTCTACTTGCTGGTCTTAGAGTCTAGTCTTTTAGAGTTTCGAGTTCTGGTCATAAGTTGTCACGCCGCCGCCGCACCATCATCATCACCCCTGCCATCTACCACCACCGCTTATCCGCCACCGCTTCGAATCCGTATCCATATACCACCATAGCTGTCATATACCACCACCGCTGCCATCTAC
This sequence comes from Triticum dicoccoides, assembly GCF_002162155.2. Lineage (NCBI taxonomy): Eukaryota > Viridiplantae > Streptophyta > Magnoliopsida > Poales > Poaceae > Triticum > Triticum dicoccoides. Next base: position 20,318 of record NW_021272784.1, read on the forward strand.
CACCATATATCCACCACCAATCCGAGTTCTTGTCATATTAGGTTTGTTTTCGAGATCCATCTAGATTCCGTTTCGTGTTTCCTTGCCGGAGTAGGTTTCGGAAAACAAAAGAGTCCGGAAACCACCCTCCGTTTAGGCCCAAAATTTTTCGAAAACGCATTTTTCGAAAAAAATTCTGGCTATCCTATTTTTAGGTGTTTCTGAGTGTTTTGAGACAGGTGCCATTATAGGAAGTTTTTTTTGACCCGTTTCCAATTTTTGGGTCCGGGCAGTCGAAAAAAAAATTGGTCGAAAAAATTTCGTGCCCATCCTGTCAGTTTGACCTAGGAAGAGTTTTGAGACACTCGCCATTATAGTGATTTTTCACAAAAAAAAGCAGCGAAAAAAAAACAGCGCAAAAAAAAAGAGCGAAAAAAAATCCAGAGTGTGCTTTTCCCTTGTTTACGTGCCGCGCCGTGATTTTGTTGGTGTTCTAGGCTCGCGTCTCTAGCACAGTCTAGCCTAGGACCAGCACAGTACCGTCGTTGAGCGTTTATTCAACTTTGCATCTCTGAATTGATTATTGCTGACCCTTTTTGGTACCAAATTATAAGCCTTCCCAGCTCCACATACATCTACATCGTGCGTTTGACTCTCCCTGGTAATCGCTCTATCCAAGCTTTGAGAGTTTTTGACTACAACGGTTGCCGATCACCGCCTGCTGCTGGGTAAGAACTGGTAAGAATTTGAGATTTGCTTGACGGATTTGTGACACCCACCACCACCTCTTGTTAGTAGTCTGTAGGATCATATTCTTGTGTGTTTCTATTGCTGCTAACCATGCCAGGATCACAAGCCGACGAGACTGACTAGGAGAACATGACGAATAAGGATTTGCATGATAAATTTCAGCAAATGATGAGTGGACAGGTGCAAGACGTGCTAAACAGATTTGAAGATGCCATGGAGAAGATAGATGGCATGGAGAAGACGTTCGAAAGAAAGCTCGATAACAAGTTTAATGAATTTCTCGCGCGTCTTCCACCACCACCACCCGCTGCACCTAACGCACCTCTCCAACAACAACAACAACGACTACCTCCACGTCGCGAAATAGACCTCCGCCGAGCGAGCCGTGTTCCTCTTGCGTTTGGCCAAACTATTGGTGCTGCTGTTGATACTTCTGTGGCTCCTGCTGCTGATGCGGAGGAGGATGATTATGTGGGAGATTACGAGGATGAGGTTGCTCAAAATCAGAACTACGTGCAACCACCAGCACCACCACCAGCAGGTCGGCCTCAGGTATATATTCGTAATGGTAGGCCTGCACCACCACCTCAGGTACGAGATGATGTCCATATTCCTAAACTGAAATTGAATATTCCACCATTTGAGGGTAGATATGTTCCTGATACATATCTTACTTGGGAGTTAGAAACTGAACAACGTTTTACATGTTTACAATATCCCGAGGAGAGACGGGTTGCTGCTGCTGTTTGTGCTTTCACTAGTTTTGCATGTGTCTGGTGGTCTGAACATTGTAGATTATATCCTATTCCAACTACTTGGGCTGCTTTGAAAACTGCTATGCGTACGCGTTGGGTTCCACCATATTATCAACGTGAATTGCTTCAAAAATTGCAGCGTTTAAGACAAGGAAAAAATTCTGTAGAAGAATATTATCAGGAATTACAAACTGGCATGATTCGATGTGGTATTGTTGAGGAGAATGAAGGTATGCTTGCACATTTTCTGGGTGGATTAAATAGAGAGATTCAGACCATTCTAGACTATAAGGAGTATACTAATATCACTCGTTTATTCCATCTTGCTTGTAAAGCTGAACGTGAAGTGCAGGATCGACAAGCATTGGCGCAAACTAACTTTTCTGCAGGCCGACCGTCATCATGGACACCGCGTGCATCTTCTACTTCAACTGCACCAGCACCTCAATCAGGTGCCTCCTACAGCCGTGATACAAGAAAACAGGAACAACCACCATTATCTGCCAAGAGAGCACCTGCCGGGCCTGCATAGAGTTCTTCTTCTTCCAGGGCATCAACAGGGCACACAAGTGATATTATTTGTCGTCGTTGTAAGGGAGGAGGTCATTATGCGAGAGAATGCGAATCTCTGCGTGTGATGATTGCTACCGAGGGTGGTGGATATGAGTCCGCTAGTGACTATGATGAGGAGACATTGGCTCTTATTACACGTGAAGAACATGGTGGAGATGATTCTGATCATGAGACGCAATACATGGCTCCTGAAGACGCTGACAGGTATGAATGTTTAGTTGCTCAACGTGTTTTGAGTGTGCAGGTCACACAAGCTGAGCAAAATCAGAGGCACAATTTGTTCCATACCAAGGGAGTTGTGAAGGAACGTTCTATGCGCGTCATAATAGACGGAGGGAGCTGCAACAACTTGGCTAGCATGGAGATGGTGGAGAAGCTTTCTCTCACCACAAGACCACATCCACATCCTTACTACATCCAATGGTTCAACAACAGCGGCAAGGTTAAGGTAACATGTACTGTTCGTGTGCATTTTAGTATCTCTACATATGCTGATTATGTTGATTGTGATGTGGTACCTATGCAAGCAGGTTCCTTATTACTTGGTAACCATGGCAATTTGATAAAAATTCTATACACCATGGTAGAAACAATCACTATACTCTTGTTCATAAGGATAAAAATATTACTTTGCTTCCTATGAATCCTGATTCCATTTTGAAAGATGATATTAATAGAGCTAATAAAGCAAAACAGGAGAAGAATAAGAGTGAAAATCAGATTGTGTCAAAAGAATTTGAGCAACAAATGAAGCCTAATAATAAACCATCTAGTGTTGCTTCTGAAATTAAATTAAAAAGTGCATGTTTATTTGCCACCAAATCTGATATTGATGAGCTAGATTTCAGCAAATCTGTTTGCTATGCTTTTGTGTGCAAAGAGGCATTATTTTCATTCGAGGACGTGCCTTCCTCTTTGCCTCCTGCTGTCACTAACATTTTGCAGTTGTTCGCTGACATTTTTCCACAAGACGTGCCACCGGGACTGCCGCCTATTCGAGGGATTGAGCATCAGATTGACTTAATTCCCGGTGCTTCACTGCCAAACCGTGCACCATACCGTACCAATCCAGAGGAGACAAAGGAGATTATGCGTCAAGTACAAGAGCTTCTCGACAAAGGTTATATACACGAATCCCTTAGTCCTTGTGTTGTTCCTATTATTCTAGTGCCGAAAAAGGATGGTACATCACGTATGTGTGTTGATTGTAGAGGCATTAATAATATTACTATTCGTTATCGTCATCCTATTCCTAGGCTAGATGATATGCTTGATGAATTGAGTGGCTCTACAATATTCTCCAAAGTTGATTTGCGTAGTGGCTACCATCAAATTTGTATGAAATTGGGAGATGAATGGAAAACAGCATTTAAAACTAAGTTTGGATTATATGAGTGGTTAGTCATGCCTTTTGGGTTAACTAATGCACCTAGTACTTTCATGAGATTAATGAACGAAGTTTTACGTGCTTTCATTGGACGATTTGTGGTAGTTTACTTTGATGACATATTGATTTATAGCAGATCATTGGAAGAACATTTGGAACATTTACGTGCTGTTTTTATTGCTCTACGTGATGCACGTTTGTTTGGTAACCTTGGGAAGTGCACCTTTTGCACCGACCGAGTATCTTTTCTTGGCTATGTTGTTACTCCACAGGGAATTGAAGTTGATAAAGCCAAGATTGAAGCTATTGAGAGTTGGCCGCAGCCCAAAACGGTCACACAAGTGAGGAGTTTTCTTGGCCTCGCTGGATTCTATAGGCGTTTTGTGAGAGATTTCAGCACCATTGCTGCACCTCTCAATGAGCTTACAAAGAAAGATGTGCCTTTTCTCTGGGGTACCGCACAGGAAGAAGCCTTCACGGTATTGAAAGATAAGTTGACACATGCTCCTTTACTCCAACTTCCTGATTTTAATAAGACTTTTGAGCTTGAATGTGATGCTAGTGGAATTGGATTAGGAGGTGTGTTATTACAAGATGGCAAACCTGTTGCATACTTTTCTGAAAAATTGAGTGGGCCTAGTCTGAATTATTCTACTTATGATAAAGAATTATATGCTCTTGTTCGGACTTTAGAAACATGGCAACATTATTTATGGCCCAAAGAATTTGTTATACATTCTGATCATGAATCTTTGAAACATATTAAAAGTCAAGCTAAACTGAATCGTAGACATGCTAAATGGGTTGAATTCAATGAGACTTTCCCTTATGTCATTAAACACAAGAAGGGAAAAGAAAATGTTATTGCTGATGCATTGTCTCGTCGCTATACTATGCTTTCACAACTTGACTTCAAAATATTTGGTTTGGAGACCATCAAAGATCAATATGTGCATGATGCTGATTTTAAAGATGTAATGCAGAATTGTAAAGAAGGAAGAATGTGGAACAAGTTTGTTGTTAACGATGGATTTCTGTTTCGTGCTAACAAGCTATGCATTCCAGCTAGCTCCGTTCGTCTTTTGTTGTTGCAGGAGGCGCATGGAGGAGGATTAATGGGACACTTTGGCGTGAAGAAGACGGAGGACGTACTTGCTACACATTTCTTTTGGCCAAAGATGAGACGGGATGTTGAGCGTTTTATTGCTCGCTGCACTACATGTCAAAAAGCTAAGTCACGACTCAATCCTCATGGTTTATATATGCCTTTGCCTGTTCCTAGTGTTCCTTGGGAGGATATATCTATGGACTTTGTTTTAGGTTTACCTCGAACAAAGAAGGGGAGGGATAGCATATTTGTTGTCGTGGATAGATTCTCGAAAATGGCACACTTTATACCATGTCATAAAAGCGATGATGCTGTTAATGTTGCCGATTTGTTCTTTCGTGAAATTATTCGCTTGCATGGTGTGCCAAATACTATTGTTTCAGATCGTGATACTAAATTTCTTAGCCACTTTTGGAGATGTTTATGGGCTAAGTTGGGGACTAAACTGCTTTTTAGTACTACTTGTCACCCCCAAACTGATGGACAAACTGAAGTAGTCAATAGAACGTTGTCTACTATGCTTAGGGCTGTTTTGAAGAATAATAAGAAAATGTGGGAGGAATGCTTGCCTCATCTTGAATTTGCTTATAATCGTTCATTGCATTCTACTACTAAGATGTGCCCTTTTGAAGTTGTGTATGGTTTCCTACCTCGTGCACCTATTGATTTGTTGCCTCTTCCATCTTCGGAGAAGGTTAATTTTGATGCTAAACAACGTGCTGAATTGATTTTAAAAATGCATGAGTTAACTAAGGAAAACATTGAGTGTGTGAATGCTAAATATAAACTTGCTGGAGATAAGGGCAGAAAACATGTTGTGTTTGCACCTGGAGATCTTGTTTGGTTACATTTGCGTAAGGATAGATTTCCTGATTTGCGCAAATCAAAGTTAATGCCACGTGCTGATGGTCCCTTTAAGGTGTTAGAGAAAATAAATGATAATGCATATAAACTTGAGCTGCCTGCAGATTTTGGGGTTAGTCCCACTTTTAACATTGCAGATTTGAAGCCTTATTTGGGTGAGGAAGATGAACTTCCGTCGAGGACGACTTCATTTCAAGAAGGGGAGGATGATGAGGACATCAATACAATTGTTTCACCCACAACCCCTGCTGCTATACATACTGGACCAATTACTAGAGCTCGCGCACGCCAACTAAATTACCAGGTACTTTCGTTTCTTGGTAATGATTCTAATGTTAATGAGAATATGATGCTGCCTAAATTGGATACATTTGTTTTGCTTACAAACGAAGGACCTAGCTTGGAGAAGGATGAACATTGGAGCAAGAACAAGCATGGAGATGATGGCATGCGCAAGGGGAACAAGAACGGAGTTACAAGTGATGATTTCAGGACTTTGAAGCCACCATAATGGGTGCATGAAGCCTTGGACGAAATATACAAGATGCCACTTCATAAATTTCGTCCCGAGGCTATTATAGGTGCTGCGTCACCTTATTATTGGGCCAGGCCCATGTAATTTCGAAATACATAAGTATAGGCTATTTTTAGAGTCCGTATGTGTGGGGAAACAAGAGATAGGGTTGATTTCGGACCCCTCCACCAAGGGCCACGAAATTCCCCCCTTTTCCTCCATATATACAGCCCTTAGGGCATCGTTTAGACTTTGGTTTTTTTTAGATTAAAAGTTCGCCATAGCTGCAACTTCGCGTACTTCGTTTGTGTTCAACGACCAGACAAAGGCGTCACAGAACCCCACCTTGATCAATAAAGCTTTCATCTTATATTCGCAATATCCAGATTGCAATCTCAGTTTCTTGCTTGTTCTTCGTTTGCTCGCAGGAAACAGACCCTCGTGGTCAGGTTGATCATGCTCCGGACGAATTTGAAGGTGATTCCAATTGGGTTGGAAAATGCACGAAATCTAGTTTCCAACAAAAAAAAATCACCCAATTCGGAGTCCGTATGAAAAACTTGTGTGCGTTTTGAGTCAGGTGTGTCTGTGCAGTCCGAATCTGAATTCAGAACGTGAGAGACTTGGACTCTATCTTCTCTTGGGCCAAAAGTGACGTGAGAGAACTTTTCGGACAGCAAATAAACATCTCTTTCTTCCTTATCTTCATATGTGGATTGTACAAATGTCCCATACACCTGCAATTAGACAAAACACAAAAGTGTGTGAAGTATTTTTGTTCTGGATAACATAAATAGATTATTGAATAGTTTGCACTAGAAATCACCTGACAAATATGCATATATGCAATATTTTTGGTCATATCCAAGGTAGTCATGTCCTCATCATCCTCCCCTTCTTGAAAATAAAGCCGTCCTCGGCGTTGCTTAATCTGAAATGTGGCTAACAAAAGAGACAAGGTGTACATGTTGTATATGTATATGTCATCCATTTTTACTTCCCTTGATTTTTGCATATATGACACATGAATAGATGAGTAACTTGCATAGTTCATAAAATCTAAAGCCAAAAAATTAGCACAAGAAGTAGAAGGGATGAAAATATTGCAACTCAGTTTGCACATATAAGTGAAGCTCTTATTCATTTCAAAAGATTGACAATGTTCATCATTAAACCATCCCAACATTGGTGAATAAACCTTACTTGCATCAAATTTACATGCTACAACTTGCTTAAATAAGCAAACATGCAATAAGTCATTTAACACAGAATCATCACTAAGATTAGAGGTCATATCAAAATGATTAAACATTGGTTCTTTTGCATCAATAGTTAATTCAATGGGTGCACTCAAAATTGTTGGTATTTCAGTTGTTTGATCACGTGGCAAAGTTAAATTATCAACGTAGTCCTCTAAAATAGGTGGTGTGATCAAAGTAGTGGGTAGCTCATCAGATGGTGCATTCAAATTGACAAGGCATTCATCATTCTGATGTAGAGATGGAAGATCAGTACCTTTGTCATTACCTCTTATGATCAACTCAGATGATGTAGCCACTCTCGGGGGCGATGTGTCACATGGTGGAGGTGATGTAGTCCTGACAACAACGGATGTGGTTGTCATAGTATGCCTAGTAGTTGAAGGAACAATCATATCAACTCTTGGAATGTGCACCGTGCGCTTGTTCTCCTCGTGGCCAACACGTCATTTTATTTCCTGTTCAGCTTTGCAAGCAAGATGAAACAAATGGTCCATAGGATAACACTCTTCATGAATTAGTATCTCTTGAATATCACGGTTTAATCCTCCCCAAAATCTATCCATAAAATCATCTTCACTTTCTTCTAAAGAGGAATGCAACAAGGTAGTTTGTAAATCATCATAATATTTTGTTACAGTTTCACTACCTTGTTTTAATTGTTGCAACTTCTTAATCATGTCACGAGTATAATAAGCAGGGACGAAAGTATGTCGCATGGCAAGTTTCAAATCATCCCAAGTAGTAGGTATATAATCAGGGTGTAACCGACAATATTCACTCCACCAAACCAAAGCATAACCAGTGAAAGAACCAACCGCAACCTTAACCTTTTTATGTTCATTGAAATTATGGGAAGCAAATATATTTTTTATGTCAAACTCCCATTCAATATATAAAGCAGGTTTAAAACGGCCATTAAATGGTGGTATAGATACATTAACCTGATCATGTGCATTTGGATGTTTGTGCACCTCTCGTGACGGTTGTGGTATTTGCAAAGGTGGTGGCACGTCTCCCGCGATCGACAAAGCCCATGAATTGACTCTGGATCCTGTCATGATTAGTAGAACAAGAAACAAAACCCAAAAATAATGTTCCTATAACTACTAGGATGTGGTGGTAAAACGCTCACAGTAAAGCAAATATCAATGTCTTACAAGTTCTTACCTTGCAGCAGACGGTGATCGGCAACCAGCGGTGTCAAGTAACTCCGAATATTGAGTAAAGCGATTGCCAGGGGAGCGTACGTATACACGGTGTAGAAATATGTGGAGCTGGGTTGGCTATATATGGTAGCAAAAGATTAGCAATAATCAATTCAAAGATGCAATGTTGAATAAACGCTCAACGACGATACTGTGCTGGTCCTAGGCTAGACCGGACTAGAGACGCGAGCCTAGAACACTAATGAGGTCACGGCGTAGCACAACTAGCATCAATGAAGGATACTAAGTAGCTCTTGACAGCAAGATATAAGTGAAGATCACAACGGCAGTGAAGATAATGATGAAAAACAACTGCCAAGCAGGATATACAACAACTCTCTCTCCAACTTTCCTCTTGAAAAGTTTGAGACAATTTTCTGATAAATTCTTTCAAAGAATTCTACTAACTCAAGCTTTCCAATGCAAAAAGAATCACTCAATTCCGAGTTGATATGAGGAGTCAAAGAATTCTAAAACTGGCCTGAAAAATTGGAACAAGTTGTGTTCACGAACTTCGGAGGGCAAAAAGACCTATTTAGAAGCCGATTTTGAGGTGTCAAATATTGAACAAGCTTCTGCAACTATTTAGATGCGGCTCGTCGCTATCTTCAATTTGAGTACTCACGGAGCCAAAACTGACTTCGTATGAGGAAGATACACCTGTTTTACTGAACAGTGTGCAAAACAGATTCCAATCCGAATTCAGGTACGAGATTGATTCTAGATAGATCCAATTTTTTTTCTTCTCTCTTTTTTTTCTCACGCCTTTTTCTTTTCTTTTTCTTCTCTCTCTTTTTCTTTTTTTTTCTTTCCTTTTTTCTCTCTTTTTTTTCTCTATCTTCTTTTTCTCCCTCTTTCCAAGACAAACTAGATAAGATGCAGATTCGATCAGGCGAAGATGTGAGTGACCTCAACTATGATTATGACAATAAACAGTGCGTAACACATGGTGGAAATTGGTGGATGGGATGGTGGACAGCGGATGGGATAATGATGCAGCGGCTGCGTGACTAATGTGAATAGAACTCGAAACTCTAAAGGAACTAGACACTAAGACCAGCAACTCGACACGACGATGCAACCGATAATTCAACTATGCAAGCAATGAAAAGAAAATTGCAAAGGCTCAGACTGGCTTGGACCAAGGATGAATAGATCTAACTCTTTTTTGTGGATTTTTCTTGGACAATAGGTAAGAAAATAAATCTAATCTAGGAAAACTGGAAATTCTCACCGAGCAACCTGAAAACTGATACCACTTGATAGAGGCGAGGGTCCCGATCTTTCGATGAGATGATAACTATCGATTTGGTGGAGACGACTTTGACGATCCGACTACAAACGTGCACGACGTTGCGCCTTAGCAATCGCTAAACCAATCTCCTGAGGTTACTGACGATGCCGGAAGCACGGTCAGCCTGACCACGAAGGTCTATTCCTGCAAGCAATCGAAGAACGAGCAAGAATATGATAAAGCAATCTGAATATTGCAAATATATATGAGGTATTGATAATGGTGGGGATCCGTAAGCGGTCTTGGTCTGGTCGTTGGACACAAACGAAGTACACGAAGTTGCACTGGCTAACTTTTAACTAAACAAATCCCAAGGAAAAACTACTAGATGGATCTACTTATATAGGAGCAAGGGGTGGTGGCCAAGGAGGTGGGAGGACGTCCCAAGGCAGCCTAAAACTAAACCTAGGTCGTACAAGGCCAATGGGCCCAAGTGGAGGTGATGTAACACCTTTGGACTTGTAATTTGACTCGGATTCTGCTGCAGCATCAGATTGTTTCGTCCACAACTCAACGCTCCGGACGAATTTGAAGGTGATTCCAATTGGGTTGGAAGGTGCACGAAATCTAGTTTCCAACAAAAAAAGAATCACCCAATTCGGAGTCCGTATGAAAAACTTGTGTCCGTTTTGAGTCAGGTGTGTCTGTGCAGTCCGAATCTGAATCCAGAACGTGAGAGACTTGGACTCTATCTTCTCTTGGGCCAAAAGTGACGTGAGAGAACTTTTTGGACAGCAAATAAACATCTCTTTCTTCCTTATCTTCATATGTGGATTGTACAAATGTTCCATAGACCTGCAATTAGACAAAACACAAAAATGTGTGAAGTATTTTTGTTCTGGATAACATAAATAGATTATTGAATAGTTTGCACTAGAAATCACCTGACAAATATGCATATATGCAATATTTTTGGTCATATCCAAGGTAGTCATGTCCTCATCATATATCCTCCCAAGGAACACTAGGTACAGGCAAAGGCATATATAAACCATGAGGATTGAGTCGTGACTTAGCTTTTTGACATGTAGTGCAGCGAGCAATAAAACGCTCAACATCCCGTCTCATCTTTGGCCAAAAGAAATGTGTAGCAAGTACGTCCTCCGTCTTCTTCACGCCAAAGTGTCCCATTAATCCTCCTCCATGCGTCTCCTGCAACAACAAAAGACGAACGGAGCTAGCTGGAATGCATAGCTTGTTAGCACGAAACACAAATCCATCGTTAACGACAAACTTGTTCCACATTCTTCCTTCTTTACAATTCTGCATTACATCTTTAAAATCAGCATCATGCACATATTGATCTTTGATGGTCTCCAAACCAAATATTTTGAAGTCAAGTTGTGAAAGCATAGTATAGCGACGAGACAATGCATCAGCAATAACATTTTCTTTTCCCTTCTTGTGTTTAATGACATAAGGGAAAGTCTCAATGAATTCAACCCATTTAGCATGTCTACGATTCAGTTTAGCTTGACTTTTAATATGTTTCAAAGATTCATGATCAGAATGTATAACAAATTCTTTGGGCCATAAATAATGTTGCCATGTTTCTAAAGTCCGAACAAGAGCATATAATTCTTTATCATAAGTAGAATAATTCAGACTAGGCCCACTCAATTTTTCAGAAAAGTATGCAACAGGTTTGCCATCTTGTAATAACACACCTCCTAATCCAATTCCACTAGCATCACATTCAATGATGAGGACATGACTACCTTGGATATGACCAAAAATATTGCATATATGCATATTTGTCAGGTGATTTCTAGTGCAAACTATTCAATAATCTATTTATGTTATCCAGAACAAAAATACTTCACACACTTTTGTGTTTTGTCTAATTGCAGGTGTATGGGACATTTGTACAATCCACATATGAAGATAAGGAAGAAAGAGATGTTTATTTGCTGTCCAAAAAGTTCTCTCACGTCACTTTTGGCCCAAGAGAAGATAGAGTCCAAGTCTCTCACGTTCTGGATTCAGATTCGGACTGCACAGACATACCTGACTCAAAACGCACACAAGTTTTTCATACGGACTCCGAATTGGGTGATTCTTTTTTGTTGGAAACTAGATTTCGTGCACTTTCCAACCCAATTGGAATCACCTTCAAATTCGTCCGGAGCGTTGAGTTGTGGACAAAACAATCTGATGCTGCAGCAGAATCCGAGTCAAACTACAAGTCCAAAGGTGTTACATCACCTCCACTTGGGCCCATTGGCCTTGTACGACCTAGATTTAGTTTTAGGCTGCCTTGGGACGTCCTCCCACCTCCTTGGCCGCCACCCCTTGCTCCTATATAAGTAGATCCATCTAGTAGCTTTTCCTTGGGATTTGTTTAGTTAAAAGTTAGCCATTGCAACTTCGTGTACTTCGTTTGTGTCCAACGACCAGACCAAGACCGCTTACGGATCCCCACCATTATCAATACTTCATATATATTCGCAATATTCAGATTGCTTTATCATATTCTTGCTCGTTCTTCGATTGCTTGCAGGAATAGACCTCCGTGGTCAGGTTGATCGTGCTCCAGCGTGGTCAATAACCTCTCGGAGTTGGTTTAGCGATTGCTAAGGCGCAACGTCGTGCACGTTTGTAGTCGGATCGTCAAAGTCGTCTCCACCAAATCGATAGTTATCATCTCATCGAAAGATCGGGACACCCCCGCCTCTATCAAGTCGTGACTTAGCTTTTTGACATGTAGTGCAGCGAGCAATAAAACGCTCAACATCCCGTCTCATCTTTGGCCAAAAGAAATGTGTAGCAAGTACGTCCTCCGTCTTCTTCACGCCAAAGTGTCCCATTAATCCTCCTCCATGTGCCTCCTGCAACAACAAAAGACGAACGGAGCTAGCTGGAATGCATAGCTTGTTAGCACGAAACACAAATCCATCATTAACAACAAACTTGTTCCACATTCTTCCTTCTTTACAATTCTGCATTACATCTTTAAAATCAGCATCATGCACATATTGATCTTTGATGGTCTCCAAACCAAATATTTTGAAGTCAAGTTGTGAAAGCATAGTATAGCGACGAGACAATGCATCAGCAATAACATTTTCTTTTCCCTTCTTGTGTTTAATGACATAAGGGAAAGTCTCAATGAATTCAACCCATTTAGCATGTATACGATTCAGTTTAGCTTGACTTTTAATATGTTTCAAAGATTCATGATCAGAATGTATAACAAATTCTTTGGGCCATAAATAATGTTGCCATGTTTCTAAAGTCCGAACAAGAGCATATAATTCTTTATCATAAGTAGAATAATTCAGACTAGGCCCACTCAATTTTTTAGAAAAGTATGCAACAGGTTTGCCATCTTGTAATAACACACCTCCTAATCCAATTCCACTAGCATCACATTCAAGCTCAAAAGTCTTATTAAAATCAGGAAGTTGGAGTAAAGGAGCATGTGTCAACTTATCTTTCAATACCGTGAAGGCTTCTTCCTGTGCGGTACCCCAAAGAAAAGGCACATCTTTCTTTGTAAGCTCATTGAGAGGTGCAGCAATGGTGCTAAAATCTCTCACAAAACGCCTATAGAATCCAGCGAGGCCAAGAAAACTCCTCACTTGTGTGACCGTTTTGGGCTGCGGCCAACTCTCAATAGCTTCAATCTTGGCTTTATCAACTTCAATTCCCTGTGGAGTAACAACATAGCCAAGAAAAGATACTCGGTCGGTGCAAAAGGTGCACTTCCCAAGATTACCGAACAAACGTGCATCACGTAGAGCAATAAAAACAGCACGTAAATGTTCCAAATGTTCTTCCAAAGATCTGCTATAAATCAATAAGTCATCAAAGTAAACTACCACAAATCGTCCAATGAAAGCACGTAAAACTTCGTTCATTAATCTCATGAAAGTACTAGGTGCATTAGTTAACCCAAAAGGCATGACTAACCACTCATATAATACAAACTTAGTTTTAAATGCTGTTTTCCATTCATCTCCCAATTTCATACGAATTTGATGGTAGCCACTACGCAAATCAACTTTGGAGAATATTGTAGAGCCACTCAATTCATCAAGCATATCATCTAGCCTAGGAATAGGATGACGATAACGAATAGTAATATTATTAATGCCTCTACAATCAACACACATACGTGATGTACCATCCTTTTTCGGCACTAGAATAATAGGAACAGCACAAGGACTAAGGGATTTGCGTATATAACCTTTGTCGAGAAGCTCTTGTACTTGATGCATAATCTCCTTCGTCTCCTCTGGATTGGTACGGTATGGTGCACGGTTTGGCAGTGAAGCACCGGGAATTAAGTCAATCTGATGCTCAATCCCTCGAATAGGCGGTAATCCCGGTGGCACGTCTTGTGGAAAAACGTCAGCGAACTCCTGCAAAATGTTAGTGACAGCAGGAGGCAAAGAGGAAGGCACGTCCTCGAATGAAAATAATGCCTCTTTGCACACAAAAGCATAGCAAATAGATTTGCTAAAATCTAGCTCATCAATATCAGATTTGGTGGCAAATAAACATGCACTTTTCAATTTAATTTCAGAAGCAACACTAGATGGTTTATTATTAGGCTTCATTTGTTGCTCAAATTCTTTTGCCACAATCTGATTTTCACTCTTATTCTTCTCCTGTTGTGCTTTATTAGCTCTATTAATATCATCTTTCAAAATGGAATCAGGAGTCATAGGAAGCAAAGTAATATTTTTATCCTTATGAACAAGAGTATAGTGATTGTTTCTACCATGGTGTACAGAATTTTATCAAATTGCCATGGTCTACCAAGTAATAAGGAACATGCTTGCATAGGTACCACATCACAATCAACATAATCAGCATATGTAGAGATACTAAAATGCACACGAACAGTACGTGTTACCTTAACCTTGCCGCTGTTGTTGAACCATTGGATGTAGTAAGGATGTGGATGTGGTCTTGTGGTGAGAGAAAGCTTCTCCACCATCTCCATGCTAGCCAAGTTGTTGCAGCTCCCTCCGTCTATTATGACGCGCACAGGACGTTCCTTCACAACTCCCTTGGTATGGAACAAATTGTGCCTCTGATTTTGCTCAGCTTGTGTGACCTGCACACTCAAAACACGTTGAGCAACTAAACATTCATACCTGTCAGCGTCTTCAGGAGCCATGTATTGCGTCTCATGATCAGAATCATCTCCACCATGTTCTTCACGTGTAATAAGAGCCAATGTCTCCTCATCATAGTCACTAGCGGACTCATATCCACCATCCGCGGTAGCAATCATCACACGCGGAGATTTGCATTCCCTCGCATAATGACCTCCTCCCTTACAACGACGACAAATAATATCACTTGTGTGCCCTGTTGATGCCATGGAAGAAGAAGAACGCTCTGCAGGACCCGCAGGTGCGCTCTTGGAAGATAATGGTGGTTGTGCCTGTTTTCTTGTATCACGGCTGGAGGTGGCACCGGATGGAGGTGCTGGTGCAGTTGAAGTAGAAGATGCACGTGGTGTCCATGATGAAGGTCGGCCTGCAGAAAAGTTAGTTCGCCCCAATGCTTGTCGATCCTGCACTTCACGTTCAGCTTTACAAGCAAGATGGAATAAACGAGTGATATTAGTATACTCCTTATAGTCTAGAATGGTCTGAATCTCTCTATTTAATCCACCCAGAAAACGTGCAAGCATAGCTTCATTCTCCTCAACAATACCACATCTAATCATGCCAGTTTGTAATTCCTGATAATATTCTTCTACAGAATTTTTCCCTTGTCTTAAACGCTGCAATTTTTGAAACAATTCACGTTGATAATATGGTGGAACCCAACGCGTACGCATAGCAGTTTTCAAAGCAGCCCAAGTAGTTGGAATAGGATATAATCTACAATGTTCAGACCACCATACACATGCAAAACTAGTGAAAGCACAAACGGCAGCAGCAACTCGTCTCTCCTCAGGATATTGTAAACATGTAAATCGTTGTTCAGTTTCTAACTCCCAAGTAAGATATATATCAGGAACATATCTACCCTCAAATGGTGGAATATTCAATTTCAGTTTAGGAATATGGACATCATCTCGTACCTGAGGTGGTGGTGCAGGCCTACCATTACGAATATATACCTGAGGTCGACCTGCTGGTGGTGGTACAGGTGGCTGCATGTAGTGTTGATTTTGATCAACCTCATCCTCATAATCTCCCACATAATCATCCTCCTCCGCATTAGTAGCAGGAGCCACAGAAGTATCAACAGCAGCACCAACAGTTTGGCCAAACGCAAGAGGAACACGGCTTGTGATGAGGACATCAATACAATTGTTACACCCACAGCCCCTGCTGCTATACATACTGGACCAATTACTAGAGCTCGTGCACGCCAACTAAATTACCAGGTACTTTCGTTTCTTGGTAATGATTCTAATGTTCATGAGAATATGATGCTGCCTAAATTGGATACATTTGTTTTGCTTACAAATGAAGGGCCTAGCTTGGAGAAGGATGAACATTGGAGCAAGAACAAACATGGAGATGATGGCATGCGCAAGGGGAACAAGAACGGAGTTACAAGTGATGATTTCAGGACTTTGAAGCCACCATAATGGGTGCATGAAGCCTTGGACGAAATATACAAGATGCCACTTCATAAATTTCGTCCCGAGGCTATTTTAGGTGCTGCGTCACCTTATTATTGGGCCAGGCCCATGTAATTTCGAAATACATAAGTATAGGCTATTTTTAGAGTCCGTATGTGTGGGGAAACAAGAGATAGGGTTGATTTCGGACCCCTCCACCAAGGGCCACGAAATTCCCCCCTCTTCCTCCATATATACAGCCCTTAGGGCATCGTTTAGACTTAGGGATTTGTTTAGTTAAAAGTTAGCCATTGCAACTTCGTGTACTTCGTTTGTGTCCAACGACCAGACCAAGACCGCTTACGGATCCCCACCTTTATCAATACCTCATATATACTCGCAATATTCAGATTGCTTTTATCATATTCTTGCTTGTTCTTCGATTGCTTGCAGGAATAGACCTTCGTGGTCAGGCTGACCGTGCTTCCAGCATCGTCAGTAACCTCAGGAGATTGGTTTAGCGGTTGCTAAGGTGCAACGTCGTGCACGTTTGTAGTCGGATCGTCAAAGTCGTCTCCACCAAATCGATAGTTATCATCTCATCGAAAGATCGGGACCCCCGCCTCTATCAAGCACCGGGAATTAAGTCAATCTGATGCTCAATCCCTCGAATAGGCGGTAATCCCGGTGGCACGTCTTGTGGAAAAACGTCAGCGAACTCCTGCAAAATGTTAGTGACAGCAGGAGGCAAAGAGGAAGGCACGTGCTCGAATGAAAATAATGCCTCTTTGCACACAAAAGCATAGCAAACAGATTTGCTGAAATCTAGCTCATCAATATCAGATTTAGTGGCAAATAAACATGCACTTTTCAATTTAATTTCAGAAGCAACACTAGATGGTTTATTATTAGGCTTCATTTGTTGCTCAAATTCTTTTGCCACAATCTGATTTTCACTCTTATTCTTCTCCTGTTGTGCTTTATTAGCTCTATTAATATCATCTTTCAAAATGGAATCAGGAGTCATAGGAAGCAAAGTAATATTTTTATCCTTATGAACAAGAGTATAGTGATTGTTTCTACCATGGTGTACAGAATTTTTATCAAATTGCCATGGTCTACCAAGTAATAAGGAACATGCTTGCTTAGGTACCACATCACAATCAACATAATCAGCATATGTAGAGATACTAAAATGCACACGAACAGTACGTGTTACCTTAACCTTGCCGCTGTTGTTGAACCATTGGATGTAGTAAGGATGTGGATGTGGTCTTGTGGTGAGAGAAAGCTTCTCCACCATCTCCATGCTAGCCAAGTTGTTGCAGCTCCCTCCGTCTATGATGACGCGCACAGAACGTTCCTTCACAACTCCCTTGGTATGGAACAAATTGTGCCTCTGATTTTGCTCAGCTTGTGTGACCTGCACACTCAAAACACGTTGAGCAACTAAACATTCATACCTGTTAGCGTCTTCAGGAGCCATGTATTGCGTCTCATGATCAGAATCATCTCCACCATGTTCTTCACGTGTAATAAGAGCCAATGTCTCCTCATCATAGTCACTAGCGGACTCATATCCACCATCCGCGGTAGCAATCATCACACGCGGAGATTTGCATTCTCTCGCATAATGACCTCCTCCCTTACAACGACGACAAATAATATCACTTGTGTGCCCTGTTGATGCTATGGAAGAAGAAGAACACTGTGTAGGCCCCGCAGGTGCGCTCTTGGCAGATAATGGTGGTTGTGCCTGTTTTCTTGTATCACGGCTGGAGGTGGCACCGGATGGAGGTGCTGGTGCAGTTGAAGTAGAAGATGCACGTGGTGTCCATGATGAAGGTCGGCCTGGAGAAAAGTTAGTTCGCCCCAATGCTTGTCGATCCTGCACTTCACGTTCAGCTTTACAAGCAAGATGGAATAAACGAGTGATATTAGTATACTCCTTATAGTCTAGAATGGTCTGAATCTCTCTATTTAATCCACCCAGAAAACGCGCAAGCATAGCTTCATTCTCCTCAACAATACCACATCTAATCATGCCAGTTTGTAATTCCTGATAATATTCTTCTACAGAATTTTTTCCTTGTCTTAAACGCTGCAATTTTTGAAGCAATTCACGTTGATAATATGGTGGAACCCAACGCGTACGCATAGCAGTTTTCAAAGCAGCCCAAGTAGTTGGAATAGGATATAATCTACAATGTTCAGACCACCATACACATGCAAAACTAGTGAAAGCACAAACAGCAGCAGCAACTCGTCTCTCCTCAGGATATTGTAAACATGTAAATCGGTGTTCAGTTTCTAACTCCCAAGTAAGATATATATCAGGAACATATCTACCCTCAAATGGTGGAATATTCAATTTCAGTTTAGGAATATGGACATCATCTCGTACCTGAGGTGGTGGTGCAGGCCTACCATTACGAATATATACCTGAGGTCGACCTGCTGGTGGTGGTACAGGTGGCTGCACGTAGTGTTGATTTTGATCAACCTCATCCTCATAATCTCCCACATAATCATCCTCCTCCGCATCAGCAACAGGAGCCACAGAAGTATCAACAGCAGCACCAACAGTTTGGCCAAACGCAAGAGGAACACGGCTTGTTCGGCGGAGGTCTGCTTCGCGACGTGGAGGTAGTCGTTGTTGTTGTTGTTGGAGAGGTGCGTTAGGTGCAGCGGGTGGTGGTGGTGGAAGACGCGCGAGCAATTCATTAAACTTGTTATCGAGCTTTGTTTCGAACGTCTTCTCAAGGCCAGTGATCTTCTCCATGGCCTCTTCAAAATTGTTCAGCACATCTTGCACCTGTTCAGTCATCATTTGCTGAAACTTATCATGAAGCTCCTTGTTCGATAAATTCTCCCAGTCAATCTCGTCGGCTTGTGATCCTGGCATGGTTAGCAGCAATAGAAACACACAAGAATATGATCCTACAGACTACGAACAAGTGGTGGTGGTGGGTGTCACAAATCCGTCAAGCAAATCTCAAATTCTTACCAGTTCTTACCCAGCAGCAGGCGGTGATCGGCAACCGTGTCAAAAACTCTCAAAGCTTGGATAGAGCGATTACCAGGGAGAGTCAAACGCACGACGTAGATGTATGTGGAGCTGGGAATGCTTATAATATGGTAGCAAAAAGGGTCAGCAATAATCAATTCAGAGATGCAAAGTTGAATAAACGCTCAACGACGGTACTGTGCTGGTCCTAGGCTAGACTGTGCTAGAGACGCGAGCCTAGAACACTAACAAAATCACGGCGCGGCACGTAAACAAGGGAAAAGCACACTCTAAATTTTTTTTTCGCTCTTTTTTTTTTGCGCTCTTTTTTTTTTGCGCTGTTTTTTTTTTGCGAAAAATCACTATAATGGCGAGTGTCTCAAAACTCTTCCTAGCTCAAACTGACAGGATGGGCACGGAATTTTTTCGACCAATTTTTTTTTTTTTCGACTGCCCGGACCCAAAAACTGGAAACGGGTCAAAAAAAACTTCCTATAATGGCACCTGTCTCAAAACACTCAGAAACACCTAAAAATAGGATAGCCAGAAAGTTTTTCGAAAAATGCATTTTCGAAAAATTTTGGGCCTAAACGGAGTGTGGCTACCCGACTCTTTTTTTTTCCCGAAACCTACTCCGGCAAGGAAACACGAATCGGAAACTAGATGGATCTCGAAAACAAACCTAATAAGCAAGGAACTCGGATTGGTGGTGGATATATGGTGGTGGTATATGGCAGCGGTGGTGGTAGCGGTGGTAGTATATGGATATGGATCGGTGGTGGTATATGGACACGGATTGGTGGTGGTATATGGATACGAATTCGGAGCGGTGGTGGTAGATGGCAGGGGCGATGATGATGGTGCGGCGGCGGCGTGACAACTTATGACCAGAACTCGAAACTCTAAAAGACTAGACTCTAAGACCAGCAACTAGACACGACGATGCAACCGCAAATTCAACAAAGCAAAACCCTAAAAAGATTATGCAAGGCTCAGATTGGTTCGGATATGATGAACTAACCCTAAATTTTTTTTTGTGGCTTTTTCGTGGACTATAGGTATGAAGAACAGACTCGATCTAAACTACGAAAAACTGTAAAATCTCACCGAGCAACCTGGAAATCTGATACCACTTGATAGAGGCAAAGGTGTCCCGTCTTTCGATGAGATGGTGGATTTCGCTTTGGTGGAAGTCGACTTTGACGATCCGACTACGAACGTGTGAGGACGTCGCGCCTTAGCAATCGCTAAACCAACTCCGAGAGGTTATTGACCACGCCGGAGCACGATCAACCTGACCACGAGGGTCTGTTTCCTACGAGCAAACGAAGAACAAGCAAGAAACTAAGATTGCAATCTGGATATTGCGAATATAAGATGAAAGCTTTATTGATCAAGGTGGGGTTCTGTGACGCCTTTGTCTGGTCGTTGAACACAAACGAAGTACGCGAAGTTGCAGCTATGGCGAACTTTTAATCTAAACAAAACCCAAAGTCTAAACGATGCCCTAAGGGCTGTATATATGGAGGAAGAGGGGGGAATTTCGTGGCCCTTGGTGGAGGGGTCCGAAATCAACCCTATCTCTTGTTTCCCCACACATACGGACTCTAAAAATAGCCTATACTTATGTATTTCGAAATTACATGGGCCTGGCCCAATAATAAGGTGACGCAGAACCTAAAATAGCCTCGGGACGAAATTTATGAAGTGGCATCTTGTATATTTCGTCCAAGGCTTCATGCACCCATTATGGTGGCTTCAAAGTCCTGAAATCATCACTTGTAACTCCGTTCTTGTTTCCCTTGCGCATGCCATCATCTCCATGCTTGTTCTTGCTCCAATGTTCATCCTTCTCCAAGCTAGGCCCTTCATTTGTAAGCAAAACAAATGTATCCAATTTAGGCAGCATCATATTCTCATGAACATTAGAATCATTACAAAGAAACGAAAGTACCTGGTAATTTAGTTGGCTTGCACGAGCTCTAGTAATTGGTCCAGTATGTATAGCAGCAGGGCCTGTGGGTGTAACAATTGTATTGATGTCCTCATCAAGGATCTAGCACATGTGTGACTATTTCTTGTTGGTTGAGTGATTCTCTCGTGATTTCCCTCGTTTTCCCCTCGTGTTACTCGTGTTCTTCGCGGGATCCGCTCCTTTCGTGAAAGATCGGGCGATTAGGGTTCTACCCTACATCATAATATCAGAGGGAGGTGCACCAGGTGGGCACAACCCACCTGGGCGCGCTAGGACCCCCAGGCGCGCCCTGGTGGGTTGTGGTCCCCACGTGGGCCCCCTCACTTATCTCTTCATAGCACATCATCACCTACCTCCAGAAAAAATTCACCATTGCTCTCTCTCCCGTGTTCTTGCTCTCAAACCCGCGGATTTCGATCTCTTTGCTCGAAGCTCCGTTCCCGAAACTGTTTCGGGGGATTATTGCTTGGTATGTGACTCCACCATTTGTCCAATTAGTTTTGTTTTAGTTGTTTATATTTTGAATAATTAGCTACTCTTGGTGCTGCTGTAGATGAGCTTGCATGTTGAATTCTTAGAGTTCTAAGCAGTTTCAATGCTTGCTATGGCCCCTATGTATCCCTATGAGTAGTTGGTATCATTTTTGTGAAGTTTTGTTGAGAAAATTTTGTGGACTAAAAATTTCAGAATTTCCGTTCATAGGAAAAACATGAATATCTTTAGGAAGTTTGGTTCCAAGAAGAACTCCAAGGGAGTTACTGGGGAGTCGTCTGATAGTGATCTCCACCCCCGGAGGTTGGTGGAAGTACGGTCGTGCGAATGGCCGCATACCCCATTCATGGAAGAGGCTGGAATCCTGCAAGAGTTTACACAATATGCTACTAATGCCGGCCTTACCGACTTCATCGCAGCTGAATGTGAACAGTAATCTCCTCACCAACACCTTTGTTCAAAGTTTTAATTTCTTTCCTAGGAATAATCCTCCTAAGGTGCAGTTTAATTTATATGTTGAAACCCGTCAGATACCACTTACTGAATTTTGTAACATATGCATGATCCCTTCTGACGGGAGTTTAGTTGAGCCTAGTGATAGAGGCGAAGGTGTCCCGATGTTTTGATGAGATGGTGGCTATCATTTTCTGTGGGAGTCGACCTTGACGATCCGACTACGAACGTGCGAGACGTCGCGCCTTAGCAATCGCTAAACCAACTTCCGAGGGGTTATTGACCACGCCGGAGCACGATCAACCTAACCACGAGGGTCTGTTTCCTGCGAGCAAACGAAGAACAAGCAAGAAACTGAGATTGCAATCTGTATACTGTGAATATAAGATGAAAGCTTTATTGATCAAGGTGGGGTTCTGTGATGCCTTGCTCTGGTCGTTGGACACAAACGAAGTTCGCGAAGTTGCAGCTATGGCGAACTTTTGATCTAAAGAAAACCCAAAGTCTAAACGACGCCCTAAGGGTTGTATATATGGAGGAAGAGGGGGGAATTTCGTGGCCCTTGGATGAGGGGTCCGAAACCAACCCTAACTCTTGTTTCCCCACACATATGGACTCTAAAAACAACCTATACTTAAGTATTTCGAAAATACATGGGCCTGGCCCAATAATAAGGTGACGCAGCACCTAGAATAGCCTCTGGGTGAAATTTATGAAGTGGCATCTTGTATATTTCGTCCAAGGCTTCATGCACTCCTTATGGGGGCTTCAAAGTCTTGAAATCATCACTTGTAACTCCGTTCTTGATCCCCTTGCGCATGCCATCATCTCCATGCTTGGTCTTGCTCCAGTTTTCATCCCTCTTATCCATGCTAGCACTACAAAAAAATACACTTCCGTGATGATACGTGTTTGTCACAGTAGGTCGCTTTTTTTTGTCATGCATGTACATCCATGACAAATTTATGACAGAATCAAGATAGTCATACCTGTGTTGTCGTGGAAGTGTTCCATGACATTACCAAAATTATCATCACGGAAGTGTCCACTTTCATGAAGATAAATCGCGCGTCACAGAAGTGCTTTCGTCAAGGGTGACCGACACGTGGCATCCACCGTAACGGAACACCGTCAAGCTATCGGGTCGGGTTTTGGATCCGATAACCCGTTAATAGCCCTGACCAATGGGGATTTTCCACGTGTAAAATCATCATTGGCTGGAGGAAACACGTGTCGGCTCATCGTTGGGACAGATGTTAACCACTCATTGGACGGAAGGTGCCTATGATATGTCGACACGTGGCACGGCCCAACAGAGGCCCATTCCTATGAAAAGGCCGGCCCGTTTGACTTGGCCAAAAGGTGGCGGGCCGGCCCATGGAAACCCTGTTAATGGCCTGTTCGCATATAGCCCATTTACAGCCCGCTAACCCAAGGCCCATTACGCCCTATCCGAATTAGGCCCAGTAGCGTCATATGGGCCATCCAATATGATTCCAACCCGTTTTCACTTCTGGCCCATGTATGGCCCATGACGTCTTTCGGCCCATATGAGGCCCTATGTAACTCTTGGTCTATTAACGGCCCGTGGTGAAACTGGCCCGTAATGAACAGTGTATCACTTTACACCCATTAACGGCCCATGGTGCAACTGGCCCGTAATGAACAGTGTATCATTTTATACCCATTAACGGCCCGTTATTCCGTTGGGCCGTTTCCAGCCCATGTTATCTTTCGGCCTTCTCAAAGCCCATTTATTATTGGGCTCATTTCCAGCATTCATTTAATTACGGCTCATTACTGTCATTTTCTGCTTGTGGGCCAAATTCAGCCCGTGGTTACAGTCGGCCCGTTTGTGGTCCGTTAATACATTGGGCCGTTTTCATAGCGTCGTCAAATACATCCTATTAATGATGGCCTGCTACGGTCGGCCCGTGAACGGACGATTCCAACTCTAGCCCGTTTACGGCCATAATGCGACATGTTATTGGCCCATGTTTGGCCAATCGATCATACGGCCCGCATAAGGCCCATTGATGATACGGCCCGTAGAAGGCCCATTGTTTCTACGGCCCGTACAAGGCCTACTGTTTCTACGGCCCGTAGAAGGCCCACTGTTTCTACGGCCCGTAGGAGGCCCAGTGTCACTACAATAAATATTTGCTCATGGTCACTGTGGCCTAGTTTTAAAAAATAGGTTATTGCAGCCACTAGTTAACCGCGGAAAGAGAACTGCAATGACTACAAGCAAACAAATAAACAAGACAACAAGGAAATAAATAAGCAAGCAACTAACGCTAGGCTATCACGGCTATTACACATATTACATCCACTGGGCATCAAAGTTCGCCACCATTGCAAATATAGGGAACAAAGCAGCATATCATATACACTAGCCGTAAAAATTGGCCACTAGTGCAAATAAACGTGGCAGCAAAACAAGAGCATAACTGAAACAACTTCAGAAGAGCTCAAGAAACGTTATCCTGGGTATCCACCATGCTGGCAATAAGCTTAGCAAGCTGATTAGCTTTGTCCTGTTTGGCGCTAAAATCCTCCAACGCTTGCTGTTACACCAGAAAGTATGCATCTGAATGCTCCAGGGACTTCCGCAGTCCTTCCGCTTCTTGTCGCAACACAGCTGATCAATGTCTTTCAGCTTGTAGTTGAGACTCAAGAAACCGAACTGATTCAGACAGTGAGTTTGAATAGCTTGTGCAAGTGGTAGTGGCCAGTAACTCCAACACTAAACCAAGACAGGATGTGTCACTATCCTGAACCTTATCTGCATTACTTCCTTTACCGTTGCTTAATAAGGCACTCTTCCCCAATATTTTGTCAGCATTCTAAAAGAAGAAACAAGCAGACACATAACAAGTTTAGCATGTACTAGTATATGAAACTCATTTCGGTGAACCAGTTCATTAGTAAGGTGGACAGGATTAAACTACCAAGTCTTCTATTGCCAACTAGTAGTACATAATAAAAGCATCAAACAAACATATATCTATGTCCTATGGTAGCAATGGAATCTTAAATTAGAACAGTTGTTCTTCAGGTTTAGGCACTTGTTCTAGATGAACAAAGTACAGTAAGACGCAAGAATATAATACTTAAAAATAGAAAATGAGCTCATAGACCTTACCACATTCTTGGTTCGGGACCAGTACAGAGCAAGGCGTTCCCAGTCATCGTCCAGTAAATGTGTCTCAGGAGAACGTAAGGGAATTTGATGAGTTTCTTTGCCGGTGAAGTACGTTTTCTTCAGGTAATTCCGATACTGCCACCAAGCATTCTTGAAGATAGCAGAGGTATTAGCACAGGTTACCTCATCCTGAGTTTCCAAATCGGTCCTTCTCTATAGAGAAAAATGGGAAAATTTGCTGTATTATAACCATCATGGAGGTAGGATGTATGGGACGAAGCAAAGTAATTGCCATGAATAACATTACTTACACATAACTCCTGGACAAACACCTGCAACTGGCATTTTCCTTCATCTTCAGTATAATATTTCCAAGATGGGAAGATACGACATACGATTTAACAACATCAAATGCGATAGATGCTAAACTACGACTAGCTGGTTGTGCTTCCTCCACAAGAATAGGCGTACTAACTGGTGGAGTTGGGGTTCGCCGTGATAGTACTGGCCCTATGGGCACTGGAGCTGCCTTACTAACTGCTCTTGTTTGGGAGCTCTGTGGTGGAGATGGTGTTGTGTCAACAGGAACTGGGTTACTATCGGCTGGGGTTGGGGTTAGATTGGGTGAAGATGGTTCTCTGTCCATCGTAGTAGGGGTACAATCTGCGAGAGTTTGGGTTATGTGTGGCAGGGCTGGTTCTTGTGCATGTACAACCGGGGTGCTATCTCCACCAAGAGGTAGCACTGTTTTATTTGAAGACCGTGTTTTTAGTCCGCTAGATACTGGCATCACCCGCTCCAATTCAAATGGCTGATAAACAGGAAACATAGTTGAATGTGCACACATTGTATGAGAGACATATGCAATAGATAGGTTGGAAAAAGAGGGCATGAAATAGTTGACATGTATATTGTTTAACTAAAACAGATAGCATGACATAATTTCACATATATGATGTCTATCTAAACTAGATAGCATAGCATAACATAATTCGAAGATATGATGAATAACTAAACAAGATCGCATGACATAATTCACCTGCATGTTATCTAAGTAATCAAGATCGCAACATTTAATTCACATATGTGATTTATATGCTAAACAGAGTGCATTCGATATGATGTCTGAACTAAGAACATGGTGTTGAATATTGTGTATATGATGTCTAAACTATGCAATGAAAGACACCATATGCATGATATGAGCAGCATAACCGTGCCAAGTTAGAGCATACACCTCAGTGGGGGAATAGGACTGGTCATCTGTCTCTGAAACCATCTCTGAGGAGCTATCGGGACCCAACAAGAGATCTGCTTCGACAGGTAGCATTGTCTGCTCTGAAGGCCTTGTTTTCACTCCAGATTTTTCCATCTCCCACCCAAATGGCTGATTCACAGGAAGAGTAGTTTAATGTACAAACATTCTCGACAAATGAAAATGTAATGAAGAAAAGGATGGGCAAGATATCATTCAAATATATGATGCCTGGTTAAACAGGATGGCATTGCACATTTCACATATATTATGGTTGGCTAAAAGACATGAGACTGCATAATTCCCATATATGATATAGAAACTAAAGAGGTGGCATTACAGAACATGTCTAAACTAAGAAGATGACATATTTGATGTTAAAAGTAGGCACTGCAAGGCAACATATGCATGATATGACTAACATCATCATGCCAAGGTAGAGCAAACACCTTGGGGGTAAATAGGGGTGGTCAGTGGCATCCGAATCCGCCTCAAAACAGATATCTTCCTCTGGATTACAATCTGGAGAGGGGTGGGGAGGGTTTGCCATTGAACCCACCATGGAGCGATGTCTGCATGACATTGTATTGTCGCGCAAAACTCTTCTCTTTTTCTCTACATGTTCAGCATGACTGTGTACAATATCTGACATGCATACGAAAAAATATGGTGAGATTATGTAAGGAGAGCATGCAGAAATTTAGAGTGATGGTAACAACCAGTGGATCGATGTTTTTCCTTTGTACTAAAATAGCCCTAATGGATCGACGTGAATGTATAGTAATAAGTGATGAAACAAGTGTACAACCTCTTTGCCGTAGCCGTGTCGACCTCAGCATCATTGGGTTGGTCGCTGAAGCAGTTGAGGCAGAGGTGGCTGTCGGAGGTGTGGAGGAAGATCTAAGGAATCTGTAGACGGCGTCCAGGGCACTGCTCTGTTGTGACGGATCGTTCTGATGTTGGAGCAGCTCCGGTGAACCGTAAGACATCAAGGCTGAAGCAGCACAAGACTGACATCGTCAATCTCAAGTGGGATTCTAATAGCATCTCCAATAGATGATGTAAAATGGATGTAAAATTAACATCACCAAAAACCACCTGACTACAACAGATGAGGTAAAAACTATTGACTCTGAACTTAACTATCGAAACTGAAATTTACTGTGGAATCTGAATGCTACAATCGAAACTGAACGCGGGTAGCAGAGAGGCACTTGACATGTAGTTTAGGGAGGGCCTGCAGTTCATCTTCAACCTGCACCCCCCTGAGCCGCCAGCCACCACCGGTCGAACCACCGGCCCCAACGCTGCCTCGCCGCCCCGAAACAACTCGCCACCGCCGCCCCGGCCAGCCCTCTAGGCCCCCCGCCCCCACCCTGAACCCTGATAACACACAAGTATAAGGGATCGCAATAGTTTTCGATAAGTAAGAGTGTCAAACCCAACGAGGAGCTAAAGGTAGAACAAATATTCCCTCAAGTTCTATCGACCACCGATACAACTCTACGCACGCTTGATGTTTGCTTTACCAAGAACAAGTATGAAACTAGAAGTACTTTGTTGGTGTTGTTGGATAGGTTTGCAAGATAATAAAGATTACGTAAATGAAAAGTAGGGGCTGTTTAGGTAAAGAAACAATAAAGTAAATATAGCGAGTGTGGAAAAGTGGTGGTAGGAGTTGCGAAATTGTCCCTTAAGCAATTGACTACTTTACTAGACCGATAACAAGTATTATGTGGGAGAGGCCACTGCTAGCATGTCATCCCTGACTTGGAATTCTATGCACTTATGATTGGAACTATTAGCAAGCATCCGCAACTACTAATGTTCATTAAGGTAAAACCCAACCATAGCATTGAGATATATTGGTCCCCCTTCAATCCCGTATGCATCAATTTCTATGCTAGGTTGAAGCTTCTATCACTCTTGCCCTCCAATACATTGTCCTATCAACATACAACTAACCCTAGGGTGTGATCCATGGGCGCAATCATATGATGGGCACCAAAGGACAGAAACATAAGCAGAAGCAAATTAAATCAATCATAGCAATTCATCAACCACCGATAGGACAACGAAAATCTACTCAGACATCATAGGATGGCAACACATCATTGAATAATAATATGAAGCATAAAGCACCATGTTCAAGTAGAGGGTACAACAGGTTGCGGGAGAGTAGACCGCTGTAGATAGAGGGGGAAGGTGATGTAGATGTTGGTGAAGATGGCAGAGGTGTTGGTGTAGATCGCGGTGACGATGATGGCCCCCGGTGGCACTCCGGTGCCACCGGAAGCGAGGGGGAGAGAGCCCCCCTCCTTCTTCTTCTTCCTTGACCTCCTCCCTAGATGGGAGAAGGGTTTCCCCTCTGGTCCATAGCCTCCATGGCACGGGAGGGGCGAGAGTCCCTCCGAGATTGGATCTGTCTCTCTGTCTCTCTGTGTTTCTGCATTCTCAGATTCTTCCCTTTCACTGTTTCTTATATTTCCGGAGATCCGTAACTCCGATTGGGCTGAAATTTTAACAAGATCTCTATCCAGAAATTAGCTTTCTTGCGGCAAAAGAAGGGCTACAACCGCCTTACGGGGTGGCCACGTGGGTCAGGGGCGCGCCTGACACCCTGGGTTGCGCCCCCTACCTCGTGCCCCCCTCGGGCACCGTCTCATGATGATTCCACTTCCCAAAATTCATAAATATTCTAGAATAAATCTTCGTCAGTTTTTATTTCGTTTGGACTCCGTTTGGTATGGGTTTTTTGCGAAACAAAAAACATGCAACAAACAGAAACTGGCACTGGGCACTGGATCAATATGTTAGTCCCAAAAATAGTATAAAAAGTTGCCAAAAAGTATATGAAAGTTGAATAATATTGGCATGGAACAATAAAAAATTATAGATATGACAGAGACGTATCAGCATCCCCAAGCTTAATTCCTGCTCGTCCTCGAGTAGGTAAATGATAAAAAAGATAATTTTTGATGTGGAATGCTACCTAGCATAATCTTGATCATATGTCTAATCATGGCATGAATATTTAGACACGAGTGATTCAAAGCAATAATCTATCCTTTGACATAAAAACAATAATACTTCAAGCCAACTAATAAAGCAATCATGTCTTTTCAAAATAACATGGCCAAAGAAAGTTATCCCTACAAAATCGTATAGTCTGGCTATGCTCCATCTTCACCACACAAAATATTCAAATCATGCACAACCCTGATGACAAGCCAAGCAATTGTTTCATACCTTTGACGTTCTCAAACCTTTTCAACTTTCACGCAATACATGAGCGTGAGCCATGGACATAGCACTATAGGTGGAATAGAATATGATGGTGGAGAAGAAAAAAAAGGAGAAGATAGTCTCACATCAACTAGGCGTATCAACGGGCTATGGAGATGCCCATCAATAGATATCAATGTGAGTGAGTAGGGATTGCCATGCAACGGATGTACTAAGAGCTATAAGTGTATGAAAGCTCCAACTGAAACTAAGTGGGTGTGCATCCAACTTGCTTGCTCATGAAGACCTCGGGCATTTGAGAAAGCCCATCATCAGAATATACAAGCCAAGTTCTATAATGAAAATTCCCACTAGTATATGAAAGTGATAACTCAAGAGACTCTCTATATGAAGAACATGGTGCTACTTTGAAGCACAAGTGTGGAAAAAGGATAGTAGCACTGCCCCTTATCTCTTTTTCTCTCATTTTTTTTGTTTTTTTGGGCCTTCTTTTTTTGGCCTTTCTCTTTTTTTTACTTTTTTTATTTTTTCGTCCAGAGTCTCATCCCGACTTGTGGGGGAATCATAGTCTCCATCATCCTTTCCTCACTGGGGCAATGCTCTAATAATGATCATCATCACACTTTTATTTACTTACAACTCAATATTACAACTCGATACTAGAACAAAGATATGACTCTATATGAATGCCTCCGGCGATGTACCGGGATGTGCAATGATCTAGCGTAGCAATGACATCAAAAAATGGACAAGCCATGAAAACATCATGCTAGCTATCTTACGATCATGCAAAGCAATATGACAATGAATGCTCAAGTCATGTATATGATGATGATGGAAGTTGCATGGCAATATATCTCGGAATGGCTATGGAAATGCCATAATAGGTAGGTATGGTGGCTGTTTTGAGGAAGGTATATGGTGGGTTTATGGTACCGGCGAAAGTTGCACGGTACTAGAGAGGCTAGCAATGAAGGAAGGGTGAGAGTGCGTGTAATCCATGGACTCAACATTATTCATAAAGAACTCACATACTTATTGCAAAAATCTATTAGTCATTGAAACAAAGTACTACGCGCATGCTCCTAGGGGGATAGATTGGTAGGAAAAGACCATCGCTTGTCCCCGACCGCCACTCATAAGGAAGGCAATCAATAAATAAATCATGCTTCGACTTCGTTACATAACGGTTCACCATACGTGCATGCTACGGGAATCACAAACCTCAACACAAGTATTTCTACAATCCACAACTACCCACTAGCATGACTCTAATATCACCATCTTTATATCGCAAAACTATTGCAAGGAATCAAACATATCATATTCAGCGATCTACAAGTTTATGTAGGATTTTATGACTAACCATGTGAATGACCAATTCCTGTCATCTCTCTAAATAGATATAAGTGAAGCAAGAGAGTTTAATTCTTTCTAAAAAAGATATGCCCATGCTCTAACCAATCTAAGTGAAGCAAAAGAGCATCCTACAAATGGCGGTTGTCTAAGTGAAGATAAACAGGCAATCCAAACTTCAAATGATATAAGTGAAGCACATGAAGCATTCTTTAAAGCCATACTCAAAAGATATAAGTGAAGTGCAATGAGCATTCTATAAATCAACCAAGGACTATCTCATACCAGCATGGTGCATAAAAAGAAAAATAAAAACCTAAATGCAAAAGAAGCTTCAAGACCTGCACATATCGCATGAACGAAACGAATCCGAAAACATACCGATATTTGTTGAAGAAAGAGGGGATGCCTCCCTAGCATCCCCAAGCTTAGACGCTTGAGTCTCCTTGAATATTTACTTGGGGTGCCTCGGGCATCCCCAAGCTTGAGCTCTTGCCTCTCTTCCTTCCTCTCACATCGAGACCTTCTCAATCATCGAACACTTCATCCACACAAAACTTCAACAGAAAACTCGGTAAGATCCGTTAGTATAATAAAGAAAATCACCACTCTAAGTACTGTTGCAAACCAATTCATATTTTGTTTTTGCATTGTGTCTACTGTAAGATAACTTTTTTATGGCTTAATCCACTAGTATAAATTGATAGTTTCATCAAAATAAGCAAACTATGCATCAAAAACAGAATCTGTCTAAAACAGAACAGTCTGTAATAATATGAACATTCGCCATACTTCTGATACTTCAAAAATTCTACAAAAATTAGGAAAAATAAACAATTTCTATAGGAAGACAGTTCAAAAAGAATCAGAACCATTTGACGTCCCAGCTAAAAATGTAAAATCGCGCACTACAGCCAAAGTTTCTGTCCTGCACCATACAAACCATCAAGCAAATGTAAACATCCTAAAGGCAAACCTTGGCACATTATTTTTATAATACAAGGAATTGTAAAAGGGGATAATTATTTTTGTTGAAAAGTTTCTGTAATCAAGATTCACAAAGTTGCCGTGAGCATGAACAAAGTTCAAGGAGCTCTCCCACTTGAACAGTGCTTGTCTTTCTCACTTTCACTTTCCTTTTTGAAAAGTTTTGGGTTCCCCTCTTTATTTTTGTTGTTTTTAAACTATATGAAAGCACTCAACAGAAATAAATGACTCTCTAAAACTTCCGGGTTGTCTCCCTGGCAGCGCTTTCTTTAAAGCCGTTAAGCTAGGCATATAGTGCTCAAGTAATGAATCCACCTGGATCCCAAGGTATATCAAAGACAATTTTAATTAACAATGATTTGTAATTTAGTGGTGAGCACAAGGTAACATATATCATGTAATGACGAAGTCTAACTCTCTTCCTATGCATCGGCATTTCATAAAAGAACAATTCATGCACACAAAGTAAAGGCCAATGCATAGTATAAACAGTTTCTTCCAATTTTATCATGTTGGGAACATAGAGAGGTGGAGATATAGTTCCTCTTTCATAATAATTGCAAGTAGGAGTAGCAAGCACATGCATATTATATTCATCAAAATCATCATGTGCAACGGTAAAAGGCAACCCATCAATATAATCCTTAATAAGGGCAAACTTCTTTGATATAGTGCAGTTGGGAGAATTCAAAAGGATAATAGGACTATCATGCGTGGGTGCAATAGCAACAATTTCATGTTTAACATAAGGAACTATAGCAAGTTCATCTCCATAAGCATAATTCATATTGGCATCTTGGCCACAAGCATAGCAAGCATCATCAAAAAGGGATATTTCAAAAGAATCGACGGGATCATAGCAATTATCATAGAATTCATCCTTCGGTAAGCACGAAGGGAAATTAAACAATGTATGAGTTGAAGAGTTAGTCTCATTAGAAGGTGGACACGGGTGATCAATCCGCTCTTCCTCCTTTTGTTCTTCGCTCTTCTCCTCATCTTTCTCATCCAATGAGCTCAAAGTTTCATCAATTTCTTCTTCCATAGACTCCTGCAAAATATTAGTCTCTTCTTGGACAGCGGAGACTTTCTCAATAAGTGCATTAATATCGTAATTGTATTCATAATTATCATAGCAATATTTAAGGATAGCTAAATTTTCAGGTCTATAAACC
This sequence comes from Triticum dicoccoides, assembly GCF_002162155.2. Lineage (NCBI taxonomy): Eukaryota > Viridiplantae > Streptophyta > Magnoliopsida > Poales > Poaceae > Triticum > Triticum dicoccoides. The sequence continues at coordinate 53,635 of NW_021272784.1, forward strand.
GAATGATCAAAATCTTCAAACTCTTTAAACATAGATTCAATTTCATAAGCACCCATAAAAGCAACAAATTCTTCTATTTGTTCCACATCATAGTAATCATATATACCTCTAGCATAAGAAGCTAAGGTTTTATTATCATTAAATTTGCATAAAAAGGGAAGGTGTGGAGCCTTCATCTTAGAGCAACAAGTATAATCATATCTCAAGCATAGTTGCCTAGCATACCAATTCAATATATGAATTTGATCCCATAATAGTTTCCCTTTTTGTGTCAAGCGGTAATCCCTAAAGTATTCACGTTGATCCAACGTTACTCCCATTACATAATTGAATGGGGTTTTCTCAGGATTATTAAAGTAGTACATAATATTTTTCACATAACCAGCATCGAGGGTTTTAGGAGGTTCCCCATCTCCATGAGTAGCAAGTACACCTAACTTTTTTGGTATTTCATGTTCCATATCCATAACTAAAGATAGAGAACAACTAAGAACAACAAATAAAAATTACTTAGTGATAAAGCAAACAAGCACACATGAGAATATTCACCCCATGCTATTGCTCCCCGGCAACGGCGCCAGAAAAAGGTCTTGATAACCCACAATTATAGGGGATCGCAACAGTTTTCGATAAGTAAGAGTGTCGAACCCAACGAGGAGCTAAAGGTAGAACAAATATTCCCTCAAGTTCTATCGACCACCGATACAACTCTACGCACGCTTGACATTCGCTTTACCTAGAACAAGTATGAAACTAGAAGTACTTTGTAGGTGTTGTTGGATAGGTTTGCAAGATAATAAAGATTACGTAAATAAAAAGTAGGGGCTGTTTAGGTAAAGAAACAATAGAGTAAATATAGAGAGTGTGGAAAAGTGGTGGTAGGAGTTGCGAAATTGTCCCTTAAGCAATTGACTACTTTACTAGACCGATAACAAGTATTATGTGGGAGAGGCCACTGCTAGCATGTCATCCCTGACTTGGAATTCTATGCACTTATGATTGGAACTATTAGCAAGCATCCGCAACTACTAATGTTCATTAAGGTAAAACCCAACCATAGCATTGAGATATATTGGTCCCCCTTCAATCCCGTATGCATCAATTTCTATGCTAGGTTGAAGCTTCTATCACTCTTGCCCTCCAATACATTGTCCTATCAACATACAACTAACCCTAGGGTGTGATCCATGGGCGCAATCATATGATGGGCACCAAAGGACAGAAACATAAGCAGAAGCAAATTAAATCAATCATAGCAATTCATCAACCACCGATAGGACAACGAAAATCTACTCAGACATCATAGGATGGCAACACATCATTGAATAATAATATGAAGCATAAAGCACCATGTTCAAGTAGAGGGTACAACAGGTTGCGGGAGAGTAGACCGCTGTAGATAGAGGGGGAAGGTGATGTAGATGTTGGTGAAGATGGCAGAGGTGTTGGTGTAGATCGCGGTGACGATGATGGCCCCCGGTGGCACTCCGGTGCCACCGGAAGCGAGGGGGAGAGAGCCCCCCTCCTTCTTCTTCTTCCTTGACCTCCTCCCTAGATGGGAGAAGGGTTTCCTCTTTGGTCCATGGCCTCCATGGCCTCCGGCGAGCCCCCGTCCCCGCTGTGGGTGGTTCTTCCTTAACTCCGGCGAGCCCCCCCAACCCCTGAAAATTGACTGACCCAAAAGTCGATTCAGTCGACTGAAGTGTGGCTTAATCGGAGCAGAGCAGTAGCACGAGCGAGGGGGAGAGCAGCAACAGCAGCTGGGTGAGCGAGCGATCGAGCAAGAGCCGAAACAGCAGCAGCAGATCCGGCTGGTATGGCCGCCACCGCCGAAGGGGCCTCGCACTTGGGGAGAGCTGCCGTGGAGATGTCGCCCGCGGCGCCGGCTTCAAGGTAGCCCCTCCTGGGGGTGCGGGATGGAGCACCATCGGTGCCGGGAGGTCGAGTTAAGGAGAAGGTGCGATGCGATGAGTGTACAACCTCTTTGGTGGCGACGAGTAGGCCTCGGCTTCATCCGAGGAGGCGGTGAGGATGCTGCGGTTCCGGTGGAGCAGGTTAAGGCGCCGCTGTGGGGATGGAGCAGCCGCGATAGACGAGGCGATCGTCGGAGCAGCTCCTTGGAGGTGGAGGACGGGGCGGCTGAACCGGCGGGACGGCGAGATGGACGACGGATCCTCATTCGGGGAGGTGGACGAGGGACGTCGAGCTGTTGCACTGGACGATGTCATCGGGGAAGAGGCTCCGGCTGGGCAGCGGTGACGTGGCGGACGGAGGAGGGTGGGGTTTCGCGGCTGGAGCGGAGAGGTTATGGCGGCCTAGGATTTCGAATGGCGAAAAGGGGGCAATGGGAGGGGGTGAAGCATGACTTAGGAACGCACTTGTCCAAAATGTAGGGTGTTTTACAAAACTACCCCACCGATTTGAACTAGCATCCCTTTCGGCTCAGGGTTAGAAGGGGGATTTCGCGTGTCGGGATTTGGCAGCTGGAGGGAGTTTTCGCACGCGTTGTAATTTCGGGATAGCAAGGCGCGGGTTGTGAAGGCGCGAGTTTTGGGAGCACGATATCTGAATTTTCGGGATATAACAAGACGCGGGTTGAATTTTAGGGACAAGCCTAATGTGTAGTAATATTGTACTTGTACGTACCAAATCAATTCGCACTTCCCTCAACCAAAAAGAAAATGAAAAAATAAAACTATTCACACCACACAAAGAGAGAGTCTTGCCCCGTTTTACTATACAAATGCTATTCAAAGCTACTCCCTCCTTCCATCTATATAGGGCCTAATGCGTTTTTCGATGCTAACTTTGACCAAATATTAGAGCAATGATATATGACATGCAACTTACACAAAGCACACCGTTAAATTCGTTTGTGAAAGGTTCTTTCAATGATATAATTTTCACATTGTGCATGTCATGTACTATTAATCTTGTCAATAGTCAAAGGCGGTCTTAAAAATCTCATTACGCCCTATATAGATGGAAGGAGGGAGTATGAATCCATGTTATGTCCGATTAAATTTTTTCGCTTGCTGTATAATGCATGTAACCTACTCATACCAACATTTTAGTGCATTCCAAATGTCTATACTACCGCTGCAATTCGAACTAAATTTGAATTCGTTTCTCTATTTCAATAAGAATCTACAATCATGATTGTTGCCAACTTCAACCATCATAGTTTCCTTGCTATCCGCCAGATATAAATCAGACGGCCTATAATGCAGGATGGCAGGCACACCATCATCAACAACTCCGTTTTTTATAAGAGTAGAGATAAAACATATTAAATGTAGTATACCATGTTCATAACCACACCATGTGTATCACCGTTATATATATTCACACATCCGTCGGTTTGAAACACTATGATAAATTCTTCAAATATCCGAATTTGCTTTTTATAATGAAGTATATATTATCTATATTCGTCTTTTACACCCACACAACCCTCTTATCTTTGTAACTAGCGCTAACTTTCTCTTGTGCATGCACACGCCCGCATCCCTCTCACCCTCCCTCAGCATTCTCTAGCTCCATCGCGCAAATTCGTCTTTTCACTTTAGGTCGTTCACCCACGGTGTGTATAGGCCCCCCAGCTCCTTCTTACAAAGTTATGTCTCACAAGTTATGTCTCTCCTTTATCTTACAAAGGGCGATTGATCTTCCTATGTACTTACGTCTTCTTATGATGAGGACATGACTACCTTGGATATGACCAAAAATATTGCATATATGCATATTTGTCAGGTGATTTCTAGTGCAAACTATTCAATAATCTATTTATGTTATCCAGAACAAAAATACTTCACACACTTTTGTGTTTTGTCTAATTGCAGGTGTATGAGACATTTGTACAATCCACATATGAAGATAAGGAAGAAAGAGATGTTTATTTGCTGTCCAAAAAGTTCTCTCACGTCACTTTTGGCCCAAGAGAAGATAGAGTCCAAGTCTCTCACGTTCTGGATTCAGATTCGGACTACACAGACATACCTGACTCAAAACGCACACAAGTTTTTCATACGGACTCCGAATTGGGTGATTCTTTTTTTGTTGGAAACTAGATTTCGTGCACTTTCCAACCCAATTCGAATGACCTTCAAATTCGTCCGGAGCGTTGAGTTGTGGACGAAACAATCTGATGATGCAGCAGAATCCGAGTCAAACTACAAGTCCAAAGGTAGTCATAGTCATGTCCTCATCAGCCGGCGTCCGCGGTACCAGATGGGGAAGAGGTGAATGCACCATGGTCACGGCACCGCCGGCTTTTCCGCCACTGGTCCGCGGGACTCCATCGGAGCGTCGACTCGGGGGCCCCACCGGACTTGGCTCGTCTTTGTTGGCCACCGCAACAAGGCTTCGGATAGTGGCTCTCCATTCGTCGAGTTTCCCCGTAGTGGGAGGAAAGTCGAGGAGCAACTGCGCGCGCCAGGGCCTCTGCTGGCGTCGGTGGCAGCGAAACCTACACGGATCGCGACGCGCTTCGACTTCTAACCATGTCAGAAGGAGCTCTATCACGACCCCGTGGTCGCATGCCGTTTTCACCAGCGCCTTGGCGAGTGGGCAGGTCTTCTATGTCCCGGGAGTGGCGCTCGGGGCTCTTCCTGCGGCGACGCCCGGGATCTTCCGCGCGATTACGTCGTTCGTCGCGCGCTACTTGGGAGGAGCGCGCTATTGGCGCCGGCGTGGGAGTCTTGGAGGCCCTTGCGTCGCCTTCGGGTGGGGCGGCGATGACCTTGGAAGGCCCCGCTCCACCAGCGAAGGGCTTGGCTCCGCCTTTGGATTTGGCGACGTGTGGCCCGTTACCAGGCGCGCAAACATCGCCGCCTCCCAAACTCCAGCTGCTGGGATGGTGTTGGTGTTCAAGAGCAGCGCCCCGGGTCCTTTCTGCGACCGGTCCGCTGCTCGCCCGCGTTGGGACGGGCTGTCCGGCTTCCGACTGGCCAACCGCCACCGTCATCTTCTTCTTGGGCGCCATGATGATGAAGAAGCGCTGAACTAACTGCTAAAGCCGATTCTCACAACTGCGTTCCCCTACCTGGCGCGCCAAAGATGTTGGTGGGAACGACACCTATGGGATCACAAGAATCCCTACTGTGGTTAGCGGGGTGTGGGGTCGTGAGAAGAGCGGACCAAACAGATAGCACGCGGTTTGTTTATCCAGGTTCGGGCCGCGAGGATGCGTAAAACCCTACTCCTGCATTGGTGGATTGTATATCTGTGTTCTTGAGCTAGCTATGGGGCGTGAGGAGCTCCAAAAAGCCGAATCCCTCCTCTAGTCGCCTCGGGCCTCCTTTTATAGAAAAAGGGGTTGCCACAGTGGCACACAGGAGGTGGAAAGGGTACAGTGATGCGAGGTTATCCCTCGCATTACATGACAAGGCACATTTAATGCGTCTTGCTTAGGTGTCCTTGCTTTATCGGGGACGGGGGAGAGATATGTCTCGTCCGTCGCCGCTCCTTCTTGTGTCGACACGCGCCCTGGCCAGCGGCGCCTGTGATGCCATGTAGGTAGGCAGGCAGCTGAGGTGGCGCAGTGGTGGGTCTTCACAAAGATCTGCATGCCGCCACGCGGGTGCCTGCCTAGCTGGTTGGGTCGGTAGCTGCATGCATGAGGTGGTGGAGGTTTAGTCGGTATGGGCCTGATGGTGGCCCTGCGGGTGTCTTCGGCAAGGGCCTTGCCGGGGCCCCGGCAAAGGTCTTGCCGAGGCGCCTGCTGTCATCCCCGGCAAGGCGCTTGTCGGGGGCCTTGTGGTCTTCCTCGGCTGGGATCCCGCCAAGGGTTGTCCTCTCCTTAGTGCGTATCTGATCTTGAATGTCTTCACAAAGATCTGCATGCCGCCACGGGGATGTCTCCCGAATCCTTCCCCTTTGGGGCAGTGGACTCAAGGGTGATTTGCTCCGTAGGCGCGGGACGAGCCGCCGCGGCAAGGGTCTTGCCGGGGCTGCTAGAACTGTCTCCCGGCAAGGATCTTGCCGGGGGAGTCCGCTTCGTCCCCTTTGCTCTTCGTGGTCTTGGCCTTGGCGTTGTTCTAGTTCTCTTGAGCTTCGGTCTTACCCTGTCTCACCTCCCTTTCCTTGCTTGGTTTGGTGGTGCCCGTGGCTCAGACTGCCCGTGCACAGTTATAGGGGTACAAAAAGTGTACCCCTCTTTTTGTACACCGACAGCTACGACCATGACATGATTGAGCATGGAGACATTTGCACCTACATCTCTCCGACACCCACGTATAAAGAGATGCCTCAATTCCCATGTGAGGAGAGCCACCCCACCATGAGTGATATGAGTGACTCCACCATATGTGACATTGAGTGCATTTCCTATGAGAGCATGAGTGTGACCGCCACTAGCCCCACACATGTGATGAGGACATCAATACAATTGTTACACCCACAGCCCCTGCTGCTATACATACTGGACCAATTACTAGAGCTCGTGCACGCCAACTAAATTACCAGGTACTTTCGTTTCTTGGTAATGATTCTAATGTTCATGAGAATATGATGCTGCCTAAATTGGATACATTTGTTTTGCTTACAAATGAAGGGCCTAGCTTGGAGAAGGATGAACATTGGAGCAAGAACAAGCATGGAGATGATGGCATGCGCAAGGGGAACAAGAACGGAGTTACAAGTGATGATTTCAGGACTTTGAAGCCACCATAATGGGTGCATGAAGCCTTGGACGAAATATACAAGATGCCACTTCATAAATTTCGTCCCGAGGCTATTTTAGGTGCTGCGTCACCTTATTATTGGGCCAGGCCCATGTAATTTCGAAATACATAAGTATAGGCTATTTTTAGAGTCCGTATGTGTGGGGAAACAAGAGATAGGGTTGATTTCGGACTCCTCCACCAAGGGCCACGAAATTCCCCCCTCTTCCTCCATATATACAGCCCTTAGGGCATCGTTTAGACTTTGGGTTTTGTTTAGATTAAAAGTTCGCCATAGCTGCAACTTCGTGTACTTCGTTTGTGTTCAACGACCAGACAAAGGCGTCACAGAACCCCACCTTGATCAATAAATATATTCGCAATATCCAAATTGCAATCTTAGTTTCTTGCTTGTTCTTCGTTTGCTCGCAGGAAACAGACCCTCGTGGTCAGGTTGATCGTGCTCCGGCGTGGTCAATAACCTCTCGGAGTTGGTTTAGCGATTGCTAAGGCGCGACGTCCTCGCACGTTCGTAGTCGGATCGTCAAAGTCGACTTCCACCAAAGCGAAATCCACCATCTCATCGAAAGACGGGACACCTTTGCCTCTATCAAGTGGTATCAGATTTCCAGGTTGCTCGGTGAGATTTTACAGTTTTTTAGTAGTTTAGATCGAGTCTGTTCTTCATACCTATAGTCCACGAAAAAGCCACAAAAAAAATTAGGGTTAGTTCATCATATCCGAACCAATCTGAGCCTTGCATAAGCTTTTTAGGGTTTTGCTTTGTTGAATTTGCGGTTGCATCGTCGTGTCTAGTTGCTGGTCTTAGAGTCTAGTCTTTTAGAGTTTCGAGTTCTGGTCATAAGTTGTCACGCCGCCGCCGCACCATCATCATCGCCCCTGCCATCTACCACCACCGCACCGAATCCGTATCCATATACCACCACCAATCCGTGTCCATATACCACCACCGATCCATATCCATATACTACCACCGCTACCACCACAGCTGCCATATACCACCACCATATATCCACCACCAATCCGAGTTCTTTGCTTATTAGGTTTGTTTTCGGGATCCATCTAGATTCCGATTCGTGTTTCCTTGCCGGAGTAGGAGTCGGGTAGCCACGCTCCGTTTAGGCCCAAAATTTTTCGAAAACGCATTTTTCGAAAAAATTTCTGGCTATCCTATTTTTAGGTGTTTCTGAGTGTTTTGAGACAGGTGCCATTATAGGAAGTTTTTTTTGACCCGTTTCCAGTTTTTGGGTCCGGGCAGTCGAAAAAAAAAATTTGGTCGAAAAAATTTCGTGCCCATCCTGTCAGTTTGAGCTAGGAAGAGTTTTGAGACACTCGCCATTATAGTGATTTTTCGCAAAAAAAAAGCAGCGCAAAAAAAAAGAGCGCAAAAAAAAGAAGAAAAAAGAGCGAAAAAAAAATCAGAGTGTGCTTTTCCCTTGTTTACGTGCCGCGCCGTGATTTTGTTAGTGTTCTAGGCTCGCGTCTCTAGCACAGTCTAGCCTAGGACCAGCACAGTACCGTCGTTGAGCGTTTATTCAACTTTGCATCTCTGAATTGATTATTGCTGACCCTTTTTGCTACCATATTATAAGCCTTCCCAGCTCCACATACATCTACGTCGTGCGTTTGACTCTCCCTGGTAATCGCTCTATCCAAGCTTTGAGAGTTTTTGACTACAACGGTTGCCGATCACCGCCTACTGCTGGGTAAGAACTGGTAAGAATTTGAGATTTGCTTGACGGATTTGTGACACCCACCACCACCACTTGTTCGTAGTCTGTAGGATCATATTCTTGTGTGTTTCTATTGCTGCTAACCATGCCAGGATCACAAGCCGACGAGATTGACTGGGAGAATTTATCGAACAAGGAGCTTCATGATAAGTTTCAGCAAATGATGACTGAACAGGTGCAAGATGTGCTGAACAATTTTGAAGAGGCCATGGAGAAGATCACTGGCCTTGAGAAGACGTTCGAAACAAAGCTCGATAACAAGTTTAATGAATTGCTCGCGCGTCTTCCACCACCACCACCCGCTGCACCTAACGCATGATAGAGGCAAGGGTGTCCCGTCTTTCGATGAGATGATGGATATCGCTTTGGTGGAAGCCGACTTTGACGATCCGACTACGAACGTGCGAGGACGTCGCGCCTTAGCAATCGCTAAACCAACTCCGAGAGGTTATTGACCACGCCGGAGCACGATCAACCTGACCACGAGGGTCTGTTTCCTGCGAGCAAACGAAGAACAAGCAAGAAACTAAGATTGCAATCTGGATATTGCGAATATAAGATGAAAGCTTTATTGATCAAGGTGGGGTTCTGTGACGCCTTTGTCTGGTCGTTGAACACAAACGAAGTACGCGAAGTTGCAGCTATGGCGAACTTTTAATCTAAACAAAACCCAAAGTCTAAACGATGCCCTAAGGGCTGTATATATGGAGGAAGAGGGGGGGAATTTCGTGGCCCTTGGTGGAGGAGTCCGAAATCAACCCTATCTCTTGTTTTCCCACACATACGGACTCTAAAAATAGCATATACTTATGTATTTCGAAATTACATGGGCCTGGCCCAATAATAAGGTGACGCAGCACCTAAAATAGCCTCGGGACGAAATTTATGAAGTGGCATCTTGTATATTTCGTCCAAGGCTTCATGCACCCATTATGGTGGCTTCAAAGTCCTGAAATCATCACTTGTAACTCCGTTCTTGTTCCCCTTGCGCATGCCATCATCTCCATGCTTGTTCTTGCTCCAATGTTCATCCTTCTCCAAGCTAGGCCCTTCATTTGTAAGCAAAACAAATGTATCCAATTTAGGCAGCATCATATTCTCATGAACATTAGAATCATTACCAAGAAACGAAAGTACCTGGTAATTTAGTTGGCGTGCACGAGCTCTAGTAATTGGTCCAGTATGTATAGCAGCAGGGGCTGTGGGTGTAACAATCGTATTGATGTCCTCATCATCACTTGTGTGCCCTGTTGATGCCATGGAAGAAGAAGAACGCTGTGCAGGCCCCGCAGGTGCGCTCTTGGCAGATAATGGTGGTTGTGCCTGTTTTCTTGTATCACGGCTGGAGGTGGCACCGGATGGAGGTGCTGGTGCAGTTGACGTAGAAGATGCACGTGGTGTCCATGATGAAGGTCGGCCTGCAGAAAAGTTAGTTCGCCCCAATGCTTGTCGATCCTGCACTTCACGTTCAGCTTTACAAGCAAGATGGAATAAACGAGTGATATTAGTATACTCCTTATAGTCTAGAATGGTCTGAATCTCTCTATTTAATCCACCCAGAAAACGTGCAAGCATAGCTTCATTCTCCTCAACAATACCACATCTAATCATGCCAGTTTGTAATTCCTGATAATATTCTTCTACAGAATTTTTCCCTTGTCTTAAACGCTGCAATTTTTGAAGCAATTCACGTTGATAATATGGTGGAACCCAACGCGTACGCATAGCAGTTTTCAAAGCAGCCCAAGTAGTTGGAATAGGATATAATCTACAATGTTCAGACCACCATACACATGCAAAACTAGTGAAAGCACAGCAGCAACTCGTCTCTCTTCAGGATATTGTAAACATGTAAATCGTTGTTCAGTTTCTAACTCCCAAGTAAGATATATATCAGGAACATATCTACCCTCAAATGGTGGAATATTCAATTTCAGTTTAGGAATATGGACATCATCTCGTACCTGAGGTGGTGGTGCAGGCCTACCATTACGAATATATACCTGAGGTCGACCTGCTGGTGGTGGTACAGGTGGCTGCACGTAGTGTTGATTTTGATCAACCTCATCCTCATAATCTCCCACATAATCATCCTCCTCCGCATCAGCAGCAGGAGCCACAGAAGTATCAACAGCAGCACCAACAGTTTGGCCAAACGCAAGAGGAACACGGCTTGCTCGGCGGAGGTCTGCTTCGCGACGTGGAGGTAGTCGTTGTTGTTGTTGTTGGAGAGGTGCGTTGATGAGGACATCAATACATTTGTTACACCCACAGCCCCTGCTGCTATACATACTGGACCAATTACTAGAGCTCGTGCACGCCAACTAAATTACCAGGTACTTTCGTTTCTTGGTAATGATTCTAATGTTCATGAGAATATGATGCTGCCTAAATTGGATACATTTGTTTTGCTTACAAATGAAGGGCCTAGCTTGGAGAAGGATGAACATTGGAGCAAGAACAAGCATGGAGATGATGGCATGCGCAAGGGGAACAAGAACGGAGTTACAAGTGATGATTTCAGGACTTTGAAGCCACCATAATGGGTGCATGAAGCCTTGGACGAAATATACAAGATGCCACTTCATAAATTTCGTCCCGAGGCTATTTTAGGTGCTGCGTCACCTTATTATTGGGCCAGGCCCATGTAATTTCGAAACACATAAGTATAGGCTATTTTTAGAGTCCGTATGTGTGGGGAAACAAGAGATAGGGTTGATTTCGGACTCCTCCACCAAGGGCCACGAAATTCCCCCCTCTTCCTCCATATATACAGCCCTTAGGGCATCGTTTAGACTTTGGGTTTTGTTTAGATTAAAAGTTCGCCATAGCTGCAACTTCGCGTACTTCGTTTGTGTTCAACGACCAGACAAAGGCGTCACAGAACCCCACCTTGATCAATAAAGCTTTCATCTTATATTCGCAATATCCAGATTGCAATCTTAGTTTCTTGCTTGTTCTTCGTTTGCTTGCAGGAAACAGACCCTCGTGGTCAGGTTGATCGTGCTCCGGCGTGGTCAATAACCTCTCGGAGTTGGTTTAGCGATTGCTAAGGCGCGACGTCCTCGCACGTTCGTAGTCGGATCGTCAAAGTCGACTTCCACCAAAGCGAAATCCACCATCTCATCGAAAGACGGGACACCTTTGCCTCTATCACTGCACCACCACCTCAGGTACGAGATGATGTCCATATTCCTAAACTGAAATTGAATATTCCACCATTTGAGGGTAGATATGTTCCTGATATATATCTTACTTGGGAGTTAGAAACTGAACAACGATTTACATGTTTACAATATCCCGAGGAGAGACGGGTTGCTGCTGCTGTTTGTGCTTTCACTAGTTTTGCGTGTGTCTGGTGGTCTGAACGTTGTAGATTATATCCTATTCCAACTACTTGGGTTGCGTTGAAAACTGCTATGCGTACGCGTTGGGTTCCACCATATTATCAACGTGAATTGCTTCAAAAATTGCAGCGTTTAAGACAAGGGAAAAATTCTGTAGAAGAATATTATCAGGAATTACAAACTGGCATGATTAGATGTGGTATTGTTGAGGAGAATGAAGCTATGCTTGCACGTTTTCTGGGTGGATTAAATAGAGAGATTCAGACCATTCTAGACTATAAGGAGTATACTAATATCACTCGTTTATTCCATCTTGCTTGTAAAGCTGAACGTGAAGTGCAGGATCGACAAGCATTGGGGCGAACTAACTTTTCTGCAGGCCGACCTTCATCATGGACACCACGTGCATCTTCTACTTCAACTGCACCAGCACCTCCATCCGGTGCCACCTCCAGCCGTGATACAAGAAAACAGGCACAACCACCATTATCTGCCAAGAGCGCACCTGCGGGGCCTGCACAGCGTTCTTCTTCTTCCATGGCATCAACAAGGCACACAAGTGATATTATTTGTCGTCGTTGTAAGGGAGGAGGTCATTATGCGAGAGAATGCAAATCTCCGCGTGTGATGATTGCTACCGCGGATGGTGGATATGAGTCCGCTAGTGACTATGATGAGGAGACTTTGGCTCTTATTACACGTGAAGAACATGGTGGAGCTGATTCTGATCATGAGACGCAATAGATGGCTCCTGAAGACGCTGACAGGTATGAATGTTTAATTGCTCAACGTGTTTTGAGTGTGCAGGTCACACAAGCTGAGGAAAATCAGAGGCTCAATTTGTTCCATACCAAGGGAGTTGTGAAGGAACGTTCTGTGCGCGTCATCATAGACGGAGGGAGCTGCAACAACTTGGCTAGCATGGAGATGGTGGATGATGAGGACATGACTACCTTGGATATGACCAAAAATATTGCATAGATGCATATTTGTCAGGTGATTTCTAGTGCAAACTATTCAATAATCTATTTATGTTATCCAGAACAAAAATACTTCACACACTTTTGTGTTTTGTCTAATTGCAGGTGTATGGGACATTTGTACAATCCACATATGAAGATAAGGAAGAAAGGGATGTTTATTTGCTGTCCAAAAAGTTCTCTCACGTCACTTTTGGCCCAAGAGAAGATAGAGTCCAAGTCTCTCACGTTCTGGATTCAGATTCGGACTGCACAGACATACCTGACTCAAAACGCACACAAGTTTTTCATACGGACTCCGAATTGGGTGATTCTTTTTTTGTTGGAAACTAGATTTCGTGCACTTTCCAACCCAATTGGAATCACCTTCAAATTCGTCCGGAGCGTTGAGTTGTGGACGAAACAATCTGATGCTGCAGCAGAATCCGAGTCAAACTACAAGTCCAAAGGTGTTACATCATGATGAGGACATCAATACAATTGTTACACCCACAGCCCCTGCTGCTATACATACTGGACCAATTACTAGAGCTCGTGCACGCCAACTAAATTACCAGGTACTTTCGTTTCTTGGTAATGATTCTAATGTTCATGAGAATATGATGCTGCCTAAATTGGATACATTTGTTTTGCTTACAAATGAAGGGCCTAGCTTGGAGAAGGATGAACATTGGAGCAAGAACAAGCATGGAGATGATGGCATGCGCAAGGGGAACAAGAACGGACTTACAAGTGATGATTTCAGGACTTTGAAGCCACCATAATGGGTGCATGAAGCCTTGGACGAAATATACAAGATGCCACTTCATAAATTTCGTCCCGAGGCTATTTTAGGTGCTGCGTCACCTTATTATTGGGCCAGGCCCATGTAATTTCGAAATACATAAGTATAGGCTATTTTTAGAGTCCGTATGTGTGGGGAAACAAGAGATAGGGTTGATGATGAGGACATGACTACCTTGGATATGACCAAAAATATTGCATATATGCATATTTGTCAGGTGATTTCTAGTGCAAACTATTCAATAATCTATTTATGTTATCCAGAACAAAAATACTTCACACACTTTTGTGTTTTGTCTAATTGCAGGTGTATGGGACATTTGTACAATCCACATATGAAGATAAGGAAGAAAGAGATGTTTATTTGCTGTCCAAAAAGTTCTCTCACGTCACTTTTGGCCCAAGAGAAGATAGAGTCCAAGTCTCTCACGTTCTGGATTCAGATTCGGACTACACAGACATACCTGACTCAAAACACACACAAGTTTTTCATACGGACTCCGAATTGGGTGATTCTTTTTTTGTTGGAAACTAGATTTCGTGCACTTTCCAACCCAATTGGAATCACCTTCAAATTCGTCCGGAGCGTTGAGTTGTGGACGAAACAATCTGATGCTGCAGCAGAATCCGAGTCAAACTACAAGTCCAAAGGTGTTACATCACCTCCACTTGGGCCCATTGGCCTTGTACGACCTAGATTTAGTTTTAGGCTGCCTTGGGACGTCCTCCCACCTCCTTGGCCGCCACCCCTTGCTCCTATATAAGTAGATCCATCTAGTAGCTTTTCCTTGGGATTTGTTTAGTTAAAAGTTAGCCACTGCAACTTCGTGTACTTCGTTTGTGTCCAACGACCAGACCAAGACCGCTTACGGATCCCCACCTTTATCAATACTTCATATATACTCGCAATATTCAGATTGCTTTTATCATATTCTTGCTTGTTCTTCGATTGCTTGCAGGAATAGACCTTCGTGGTCAGGTTGATTGTGCTCCGGCGTGGTCAATAACCTCTCAGAGTTGGTTTAGCGATTGCTAAGGCGCAACGTCGTGCACGTTTGTAGTCGGATCGTCAAAGTCATCTTCACCAAATCGATAGTTATCATCTCATCGAAAGATCGGGACACCCCCGCCTCTATCAAGTGGTATCAGTTTTCAGGTTGCTCGGTGAGATTTTATAGTTTTTCATAGTTTAGATCGCATCTGTCATTCATACCTACAGTCCATGAAAAAGCCATTAAAAAAGTTAGTTCTGTTCATCCTTTATCCAAGCCAGTCTGAGCCTTTGCAATTTTCTATTCATTGCTTGCATAGTTGAATTATCGGTTGCATCGTCGTGTCAGTTGCTGGTCTTAGTGTCTAGTCCTTTAGAGTTTCGAGTTCTGTTCACATTAGTCACGCCGCCGCTGCATCATTATCCCTTCCGCTGTCCACCATCCCATCCATCAATTTCCACCACGTGCTACGCGCTGTTCATTGTCATAATCATAGTTGAGGTCATTCACATCTTCGCCTGATCCAATCTGCGTCTTATCTAGTTTGTTTTGGAAAGAGGGAGAAAAAAAGAGAGAAAAAAACGAGAAAAAAAAGAGAAAAAAAGTCAGAGAAAAAAAGGAGAAAAAAAATCAAAAAAATCGGCACAAACTTTTTCAGAGGAAAGTTGGAGACAAAGTTGTTGTATATCCTGCTTGGCAGTTGTTTTTCGTCATTATCTTCACTGCCGTTGTGATCTTCACTTATATCTTGCTGTCAAGAGCTACTTACTATCCTTCATTGATGCTAGTTGTGCTACGCCGTGACCTCACTAGTGTTTTCGGCTTAAGTCTCTAGTCCGGTCTAGCCTAGGACCAGCACAGTACCGTCGTTGAGCGTTTATTCAACATTGCATCTTTGAATTGATCATTGCTAATCTTTTGCTACCATATATAGCCAACCCAGCTCCACATATTTCTACACCGTGTATACGTACGCTCCCCTGGCAATCGCTTTACTCAATATTCGGAGTTACTTGACACCGCTGGTTGCCGATCACCGCCTGCTGCATGGTAAGAACTTGTAAGACATTGATATTTGCTTTACTGTGAGCGTTTTACCACCACATCCTAGTAGTTATGGAACATTATTTTTGGGTTTTGTTTCTTGTTCTACTAATCATGACAGGATCCAGAGTCAATTCATGGGCTTTGTCGATCGCGGGAGACGTACCACCACCTTTGCAAATACCACAACTGTCACGAGAGGTGCACAAACATCCAAATGCACATGATCAGGTTAATGTATCTATACCACTATTTAATGGCCGTTTTAAACCTGCTTTATATATTGAATGGGAGTTCGACATAAAAAATATATTTGCTTCCCATAATTTCGATGAACATAAAAAGGTTAAGGTTGCGGTTGGTTCTTTCACTGGTTATGCTTTGGTTTGGTGAGGACATGACTACCTTGGATATGACCAAAAATATTGCATAGATGCATATTTGTCAGGTGATTTCTAGTGCAAACTATTCAATAATCTATTTATGTTATCCAGAACAAAAATACTTCACACACTTTTGTGTTTTGTCTAATTGCAGGTGTATGGGACATTTGTACAATCCACATATGAAGATAAGGAAGAAGGAGATGTTTATTTGCTGTCCAAAAAGTTCTCTCACGTCACTTTTGGCCCAAGAGAAGATAGAGTCCAAGTCTCTCACGTTCTGGATTCAGATTCGGACTGCACAGACATACCCGACTCAAAACGCACACAAGTTTTTCATACGGACTACGAATTGGGTGATTCTTTTTTTGTTGGAAACTAGATTTCGTGCACTTTCCAACCCAATTGGAATCACCTTCAAATTCGTCCGGAGCGTTGAGTTGTGGACGAAACAATCTGATACTGCAGCAGAATCCGAGTCAAACTACAAGTCCAAAGGTGTTACATCACCTCCACTTGGGCCCATTGGCCTTGTACGACCTAGATTTAGTTTTAGGCTGCCTTGGGACGTCCTCCCACCTCCTTGGCCGCCACCCCTTGCTCCTATATAAGTAGATCCATCTAGTAGCTTTTCCTTGGGATTTGTTTAGTTAAAAGTTAGCCACTGCAACTTCGTGTACTTCGTTTGTGTCCAACGACCAGACCAAGACCGCTTACGGATCCCCACCTGATGAGGACATGACTACCTTGGATATGACCAAAAATATTGCATATATGCATATTTGTCAGGTGATTTCTAGTGCAAACTATTCAATAATCTATTTATGTTATCCAGAACAAAAATACTTCACACACTTTTGTGTTTTGTCTAATTGCAGGTGTATGGGACATTTGTACAATCCACATATGAAGATAAGGAAGAAAGAGATGTTTATTTGCTGTCCAAAAAGTTCTCTCACGTCACTTTTGGCGCAAGAGAAGATAGAGTCCAAGTCTCTCACGTTCTGGATTCAGATTCGGACTGCACAAACATACCTGACTCAAAACGCACACAAGTTTTTCATACGGACTCCGAATTGGGTGATTCTTTTTTTGTTGGAAACTAGATTTCGTGCACTTTCCAACCCAATTGGAATCACCTTCAAATTCGTCCGGAGCGTTGAGTTGTGGACGAAACAATCTGATGCTGCAGTAGAATCCGAGTCAAACTACAAGTCCAAAGGTGTTACATCACCTCCACTTGGGCCCATGAGCCTTGTACGACCTAGGGTTAGTTTTAGGCTGCCTTGGGACGTCCTACCACCTCCTTGGCCGCCACCCCTTGCTCCTATATAAGTAGATCCATCTAGTAGCTTTTTCCTTGGGATTTGTTTAGTTAAAAGTTAGCCAGTGCAACTTCGTGTACTTCGTTTGTGTCCAACGACCAGACCAAGACCGCTTACGGATCCCCACCATTATCAATACCTCATATATATTTGCAATATTCAGATTGCTTTATCATATTCTTGCTCGTTCTTCGATTGCTTGCAGGAATAGACCTTCGTGGTCAGGCTGACCGTGCTTCCGGCATCGTCAGTAACCTCAGGAGATTGGTTTAGCGATTGCTAAGGCACAACGTCGTGCACGTTTGTAGTCGGATCGTCAAAGTCATTTTCACCAAATCGATAGTTATCATCTCATCGAAAGATCGGGACACCCCCCGCCTCTATCACCACCTTTATCAATACTTCATATATACTCGCAATATTCAGATTGCTTTTATCATATTCTTGCTTGTTCTTCGATTGCTTGCAGGAATAGACCTTCGTGGTCAGGTTGATTGTGCTCCGGCGTGGTCAATAACCTCTCAGAGTTGGTTTAGCGATTGCTAAGGCGCAACGTCGTGCACGTTTGTAGTCGGATCGTCAAAGTCATCTTCACCAAATCGATAGTTATCATCTCATCGAAAGATCGGGACACCCCCGCCTCTATCAGTGGAGAAGCTTTCTCTCACCACAAGACCACATCCACATCCTTACTACATCCAATGGTTCAACAACAGCGGCAAGATTAAGGTAACACATACTGTTCGTGTGCATTTTAGTATCTCTACATATGCTGATTATGTTGATTGTGATGTGGTACCTATGCAAGCATGTTCCTTATTACTTGGTAGACCATGGCAATTTGATAAAAATTCTGTACACCATGGTAGAAACAATCACTATACTCTTGTTCATAAGGATAAAAATATTACTTTGCTTCCTATGACTCCTGATTCCATTTTGAAAGATGATATTAATAGAGCTAATAAAGCAAAACAGGAGACGAATAAGAGTGAAAATCAGATTGTGGCAAAAGAATTTGAGCAACAAATGAAGCCTAATAATAAACCATCTAGTGTTGCTTCTGAAATTAAATTGAAAAGTGCATGTTTATTTGCCACCAAATCTGATATTGATGAGCTAGATTTCAGCAAATCTGTTTGCTATGCTTTTGTGTGCAAAGAGGCTTATTTTCATTCGAGGACGTGCCTTCCTCTTTGCCTCCTGCTGTCACTAACATTTTGCAGGAGTTCGCTGACGTCTTTCCACAAGACGTGCCACCGGGATTACCGCCTATTCGAGGGATTGAGCATCAGATTGACTTAATTCCCGGTGCTTCACTGCCAAACCGTGCACCATACCGTACCAATCCAGAGGAGACGAAGGAGATTATGCGTCAAGTACAAGAGCTTCTCGACAAAGGTTATATACGCGAATCCCTTAGTCCTTGTGCTGTTCCTATTATTCTAGTGCCGAAAAAGGATGGTACATCACGTATGTGTGTTGATTGTAGAGGCATTAATAATATTACTATTCGTTATCGTCATCCTATTCCTAGGCTAGATGATATGCTTGATGAATTGAGTGGCTCTACAATATTCTCCAAAGTTGATTTGCGTAGTGGCTACCATCAAATTCGTATGAAATTGGGAGATGAATGGAAAACAGCATTTAAAACTAACTTTGGATTATATGAGTGGTTAGTCGTGCCTTTTGGGTTAACTAATGCACCTAGTACTTTCATGAGATTAATGAACGAAGTTTTACGTGCTTTCATTGGACGATTTGTGGTAGTTTACTTTGATGACATATTGATTTATAGCAGATCTTTGGAAGAACATTTGGAACATTTACGTGCTGTTTTTATTGCTCTACGTGATGCACGTTTGTTTGGTAACCTTGGGAAGTGCACCTTTTGCACCGACCGAGTATCTTTTCTTGGCTATGTTGTTACTCCACAGGGAATTGAAGTTGATAAAGCCAAGATTGAAGCTATTGAGAGTTGACCGCAGCCCAAAACGGTCACACAAGTGAGGAGTTTTCTTGGCCTCGCTGGATTCTATAGGCGTTTTGTGAGAGATTTCAGCACCATTGCTGCACCTCTCAATGAGCTTACAAAGAAAGATGTGCCTTTTCTTTGGGGTACCGCACAGGAAGAAGCCTTCACGGTATTGAAAGATAAGTTGACACATGCTCCTTTACTCCAACTTCCTGATTTTAATAAGACTTTTGAGCTTGAATGTGATGCTAGTGGAATTGGATTAGGGGGTGTGTTATTACAAGATGGCAAACCTGTTGCATACTTTTCTGAAAAATTGAGTGGGCCTAGTCTGAATTATTCTACTTATGATAAAGAATTATATGCTCTTGTTCGGACTTTAGAAACATGGCAACATTATTTATGGCCCAAAGAATTTGTTATACATTCTGATCATGAATCTTTGAAACATATTAAAAGTCAAGCTAAACTGAATCGTAGACATGCTAAATGGGTTGAATTCATTGAGACTTTCCCTTATGTCATTAAACACAAGAAGGGAAAAGAAAATGCTATTGCTGATGCATTGTCTCGTCGCTATACTATGCTTTCACAACTTGACTTCAAAATATTTGGTTTGGAGACCATCAAAGATCAATATGTGCATGATGCTGATTTTAAAGATGTAATGCAGAATTGTAAAGAAGGAAGAATGTGGAACAAGTTTGTCGTTAACGATGGATTTGTGTTTCGTGCTAACAAGCTATGCATTCCAGCTAGCTCTGTTCGTCTTTTGTTGTTGCAGGAAGCGCATGGAGGAGGATTAATGGGACATTTTGGCGTGAAGAAGACGGAGGACGTACTTGCTACACATTTCTTTTGGCCAAAGATGAGACGGGATGTTGAGCGTTTTATTGCTCGATGCACTACATGTCAAAAAGCTAAGTCACGACTCAATCCTCATGGTTTATATATGCCTTTGCCTGTACCTAGTGTTCCTTGGGAGGATATATCTATGGATTTTGTTTTAGGTTTACCTCGAACAAAGAAGGGGAGGGATAGCATATTTGTTGTCGTGGATAGATTCTCGAAAATGGCACACTTTATACCATGTCATAAAAGCGATGATGTTGTTAATGTTGCTGATTTGTTCTTTCGTGAAATTATTCGCTTGCATGGTGTGCCAAATACTATTGTTTCAGATCGTGATACTAAATTTCTTAGCCACTTTTGGAGATGTTTATGGGCTAAGTTGGGGACTAAACTGCTTTTTAGTACTACTTGTCACCCCCAAACTGATGGACAAACTGAAGTAGTCAATAGAACGTTGTCTACTATGCTTAGGGCTGTTTTGAAGAATAATAAGAAAATGTGGGAGGAATGCTTGCCTCATATTGTATTTGCTTATAATCGTTCATTGCATTCTACTACTAAGATGTGCCCTTTTGAAGTTGTGTATGGTTTCCTACCTCGTGCACCTATTGATTTGTTGCCTCTTCCATCTTCGGAGAAGGTTAATTTTGATGCCAAACAACGTGCTGAATTGATTTTAAAAATGCATGAGTTAACTAAGGAAAACATTGAGCGCATGAATGCTAAATATAAACTTGCTGGAGATAAGGGTAGAAAACATGTTGTGTTTGCACCTGGAGATCTTGTTTGGTTACATTTACGTAAGGATAGATTTCCTGATTTGCGCAAATCAAAGTTAATGCCACGTGCTGATGGTCCCTTTAAGGTGTTAGAGAAAATAAATGAAAATGCATATAAACTTGAGCTGCCTGCAGATTTTGGGGTTAGTCCCACTTTTAACATTGCAGATTTGAAGCCTTATTTGGGTGAGGAAGATGAACTTCCGTCGAGGACGACTTCATTTCAAGAAGGGGAGGATGATGAGGACATCAATACAATTGTTACACCCACAGCCCCTGCTGTTATACATACTGGACCAATTACTAGAGCTCGTGCACGCCAACTAAATTACCAGGTACTTCCGTTTCTTGGTAATGATTCTAATGTTCATGAGAATATGATGCTGCCTAAATTGGATACATTTGTTTTGCTTACAAATGAAGGGCCTAGCTTGGAGAAGGATGAACATTGGAGCAAGAACAAGCATGGAGATGATGGCATGCACAAGGGAAACAAGAACGGAGTTACAAGTGATGATTTCAGGACTTTGAAGCCACCATAATGGGTGCATGAAGCCTTGGACGAAATATACAAGATGCCACTTCATAAATTTCGTCCCGAGGCTATTTTAGGTGCTGCGTCACCTTATTATTGGGCCAGGCCCATGTAATTTCGAAATACATAAGTATAGGCTATTTTTAGAGTCCGTATGTGTGGGGAAACAAGAGATAGGGTTGATTTCGGACCCCTCCACCAAGGGCCACGAAATTCCCCCCCCCCTTCCTCCATATATACAGCCCTTAGGGCATCGTTTAGACTTTGGGTTTTGTTTAGATTAAAAGTTCGCCATAGCTGCAACTTCGCGTACTTCGTTTGTGTTCAACGACCAGACAAAGGCGTCACAGAACCCCACCTTGATCAATAAAGCTTTCATCTTATATTCGCAATATCCAGATTGCAATCTTAGTTTCTTGCTTGTTCTTCGTTTGCTCGCAGGAAACAGACCCTCGTGGTCAGGTTGATCGTGCTCCGGCGTGGTCAATAACCTCTCGGAGTTGGTTTAGCGATTGCTAAGGCGCGACGTCCTCGCACGTTCGTAGTCGGATCGTCAAAGTCGACTTCCATCAAAGCGAAATCCACCATCTCATCGAAAGACGGGACACCTCCGCCTCTATCAAGTGGTATCAGATTTCCAGGTTGCTCGGTGAGATTTTACAGTTTTTCGTAGTTTAGATCGAGTCTGTTCTTCATACCTACAGTCCACGAAAAAGCCAAAAAAAATTAGGGTTAGTTCATCATATCCGAACCAGTCTGAGCCTTTGCATAATCTTTTAGGGTTTTGCTTTGTTGAATTTGCGGTTGCATCGTCGTGTCTAGTTGCTGGTCTTAGAGTCTAGTCTTTTAGAGTTTCGAGTTCTGGTCATAAGTTGTCACGCCGCCGCCGCACCATCATCATCGCCCCTGCCATCTGCCACCACCGCACCGAATCCGTATCCATATACCACCACCAATCCGTGTCCATATACCACCACCGATCCATATCCATATACTACCACCGCTACCACCACCGCTGCCATATACCACCACCATGATGAGGACATCAATACAATTGTTACACCCACAACCCCTGGTGCTATACATACTGGACCAATTACTAGAGCTCGTGCACGCCAACTAAATTACCAGGTACTTTCGTTTCTTGGTAATGATTCTAATGTTCATGAGAATATGATGCTGCCTAAATTGGATACATTTGTTTTGCTTACAAATGAAGGGCCTAGCTTGGAGAAGGATGAACATTGGAGCAAGAACAAGCATGGAGATGATGGCATGCGCAAGGGGAACAAGAACGGAGTTACAAGTGATGATTTCAGGACATTGAAGCCACCATAATGGGTGCATGAAGCCTTGGACGAAATATACAAGATGCCACTTCATAAATTTCGTCCCGAGGCTATTTTAGGTGCTGCGTCACCTTATTATTGGGCCAGGCCCATGTAATTTCGAAATACATAAGTATAGGCTATTTTTAGAGTCCGTATGTGTGGGGAAACAAGAGATAGGGTTGATTTCGGACTCCTCCACCAAGGGCCATGAAATTCCCCCCTCTTCCTCCATATATACAGCCCTTAGGGCATCATTTAGACTTTGGGTTTTGTTTAGATTAAAAGTTCGCCATAGCTGCAACTTCGCGTACTTCGTTTGTGTTCAACGACCAGACAAAGGCGTCACAGAACCCCACCTTGATCAATAAAGCTTTCATCTTATATTCGCAATATCCAGATTGCAATCTTAGTTTCTTGCTTGTTCTTCGTTTGCTCGCAGGAAACAGACCCTCGTGGTCAGGTTGATCGTGCTCCGGCGTGGTCAATAACCTCTCGGAGTTGGTTTAGCGATTGCTAAAGCGCGACGTCCTCGCACGTTCGTAGTCGGATCGTCAAAGTCGACTTCCACCAAAGCGAAATCCACCATCTCATCGAAAGACGGGACACCTTTGCCTCTATCAACATGAGAGCATGCCATACATCCTATGTGAGGTTGAGAGCCATTTGAGTGACTCCATCAACCATATCACTGAGAGCATACAAGAGGGAGTGCGTGAGCCACAACACTTAGTGAGTGAGGTAGTTGACACGGCATGTGAGGCCACTTTGATTTCTAAAGACTTAACCTCTACTCCGAGTGTGTTTTCTTTGGTGCTATGTCTCCTACATGATGACATGCCTATCCTCGACGAGTCCATACCTCCAATGGAGATGACGATGGACATGGTGGACGATGATGCACCCCCCACATGGTTCCATCAAGATGAAGATGACCACGACTCAGTCTTTGACACCTCACCTACAACACATGAGCGATGCTCCAAAGGTAACATAGTTGATGGTGCTTCTCTTGTCCCACTAGTGGACTATTTTACGAATGATTGCTTGCATGATGTTGACACACCTATACCCATGCTTCATGCTAGTGCGACTTCTTCATGTCATGACTTACCTATTTATGATAAATATGATGATGAGCATGTTGAGTTGCCTAGTTGTGATGCTATGCTACATAGGATATCATGTGAAAATTCTTTTGGTCACATCATGTTTGATAATCCATTAACCTTGTCATGTGCTATGAGTGAGATCTCCAATATTACTTCATTTCAATCTCAACATAGTAACTATGCATGCCCCGTTAAAATAAATCCCAGTTGCACATATGGCATAGATGACGAGATGATGGTCATTGGCTTTTGTTTTTCATGTGATGATATTGCCATGCTTCCTTTACACAATTTTCGCAATTCATCTAGTATGCCATGCCATGATCACATTGCTCCAAATATGCATTGTTTTGAATGTTGTCAATATTCTCCATGTGATGTTTCCATTAATGCTCATGAGGAGACCCCCATAGTTTCCTCATACATATTAGGAGATTTTGATGCATTCCATACTTTGCATGATTCTCATAATTGCTTGCACCATATGCATTCCATGAATAACAATGCTCTACATATATATCATGATGCATTGCCTAATTTGAGTCTCCATTATGCTATACATAAAAACAAACTATCATGATGGATGGAATGTTTCTATATCACGCATCTCATTTGTTTGAGCATTGGATATTTTGTGCTAACCAACACAAGCACGTGCGCATCATGATGGATGATGTGTACATCTACCACGCACACACAATTTTCCCTTTGTCTTTGTTTTGTGTAGGTACTCATGTATACTCGTCAATCTCTCAATCCCAAGAGTTGACGAAACGAGCTCTCGAGAGCAAAGATGACTTGGGATCCCACGAACTATCCTTACCACCACTCTCTTCGCGCAAAGACTATGCACATCTCTTTTAGTTGGCTCTCACACGGCTATGGGCTATATACCGCTCTCTTGCTTGTTTTACCGTGTTCACTTTGCATGTTATTCTTGCTTCTATGCTTTTGCCATGCAATTGTGACTCTTGCTTGCATCTACCCATGATTCACAATTATGTTACTCCTATGTGTATTTGCATGCTTGGTGGAGATCCTTGTTGCTATTGCCATGTTTATCATGTGCCTCATGCTATTGATGCTATTTTGCTCATATACTCCTTTCATGCTCGTGATATGTCTTGTGCATTATTCATGCCCACCATTTGCACACATGACATACTTGACATGATTCTTTCTAGTATGTTGCATCTTCGCAATACTAGCTTGCTTACCTTGATTCCCATGATTGCTTGCTTTGTCGCATCACCCATGTTCCATTCTTCATTGCTTTCTTGGGTTGATGACGTATATGTTCATGCCTCTCACATGATATATTTTGTTCATTGTCGCTTGCCTCCAATTGTTGCATCTATGCTTACTGATCGTGGAGACTTGGCCACTTTACTTGTGATGCATGCTTGCTCGATTGAGCCTATTGTATTTGGTTGTCCTCGCATCATCATATGCCTCCATACTATGAAAAGCTCCCTTGTACTTTCTTATGATGAGCATGATGCATGCACTTGTTGGGTATTTTACCACACGAATGATAGGTTTTGCATCTCCGCTAACCACATTTGTTTTTCCGAGTGTTTTTCATGTTCTTTCATGTTGAAGTATTCACAAGGCGATACCTTCATGAGACAATTTGGTCATGTGAAGGCATACACGATGTGCAACACCAACATTTGCGAGAATCTCCTAAAGGTGAACTCCTTCCCTTTGAGCCATCCTCAAATATGCATATTGGATGGGTCACTCTTTCATTGTTGTTTCCTTCTTCTTGGCTACATGTTACATCTATTGGATGGAGGACCGACATTGGAGATGGAACGCATGAACCTTCAAGTTGAGGAGCGCTCGGACTTATTGGATGCACCTTCGAACCTCCACTCATGCCACGACATCGAGCATTGGTATACCAACACCTCCATATTTGTTGATTGTGTTCACACATGTCATGCTCGATGGACATATCATACACATGACAAATTTGCATCTTATGCATGGATTGACTCATATTACGATTGCCTTGTTGCATCTTGTCTTTCTATGTCATCCATGATATATGAGCTTGATAGAGGCGGGGGTGTCCCGATCTTTCGATGAGATGATAACTATCAATTTGGTGGAGACGACTTTGACAATCCGACTACGAACGTGCACAACGTTGCGCCTTAGCAATCGCTAAACCAATCTCCTGAGGTTACTGACGATGCTGGAAGCATGGTCAGCCTGACCATGAAGGTCTATTCCTGCAAGCAATCGAAGAACGAGCAAGAATATGATAAAGCAATCTGAATATTGCAAATATATATGAAGTATTGATAATGGTGGGGATCCGGAAGCGGTCTTGGTCTGGTCGTTGGACACAAACGAGGTACACGAAGTTGCAATGGCTAACTTTTAACTAAACAAATCCCAAGGAAAAGCTACTAGACGGATCTACTTATATAGGAGCAAGGGGTGGCGGCCAAGGAGGTGGGAGGACGTCCCAAGGCAGCCTAAAACTAAATCTAGGTCGTACAAGGCCAATGGGCCCAAGTGGAGGTGATGTAACACCTTTGGACTTGTAGTTTGACTCGGATTCTGCTGCAGCATCAGATTGTTTCGTCCACAACTCAACACTCCGGAAGAATTTGAAGGTGATTCCAATTGGGTTGGAAAGTGCACGAAATCTAGTTTCCGACAAAAAAAGAATCACCCAATTCGGAGTCCGTATGAAAAACTTGTGTGCGTTTTGAGTCAGGTATGTCTGTGAAGTCCGAATCTGAATCCAGAACGTGAGAGACTTGGACTCTATCTTCTCTTGGGCCAAAAGTGACGTGAGAGAACTTTTTGGACAGCAAACAAACATCTCTTTCTTCCTTATCTTCATATGTGGATTGTACAAATGTCCCATACACCTGCAATTAGACAAAACACAAAAGTGTGTGAAGTATTTTTGTTCTGGATAACATAAATAGATTATTGAATAGTTTGCACTAGAAATCACCTGACAAATATGCATATATGCAATATTTTTGGTCATATCCAAGGTAGTCATGTCCTCATCATCCTCCCCTTCTTGAAAATAAAGCCGTCCTCGGCGTTGCTTAATCTGAAATGTGGCTAACAAAAGAGACAAGGTATACATGTTGTATATGTATATGTCATCCATTTTTACTTCCCTTGATTTTTGCATATATGACACATGAATAGATGAGTAACTTGCATAGTTCATAAAATCTAAATCCAAAAAATTAGCACAAGAAGTAGAAGGCATGAAAATATTGCAACTCAGTTTGCACATATAAGTGAAGCTCTTATTCATTTCAAAAGATTGACAATGTTCATCATTAAACCATCCCAACATTGGTGAATAAACCTTACTTGCATCAAATTTACATGCTACAACATGCTTAAATAAGCAAACATGCAATAAGTCATTCAACACAGAATCATCACCAAGATTAGAGGTCATACCAAAATGATTAAACATTGGTTCTTTTGCATCAATAGTTAATTCAATGGGTGCACTCAAAATTGTTGGTATTTCAGTTGTTTGATCACATGGCAAAGTCAAATTATCAACGTAGTCCTCTAAAATAGGTGGTGTGATCAAAGTAGTGGGTAGCTCATCAGATGGTGCATTCAAATTGACAAGGCATTCATCATTCTCATGTAGAGATGGAAGATCAGTACCTTTGTCATTACCTCTTATGATCAACTCAGATGATGTAGCCACTCTCGGGGGCGATGTGTCACATGGTGGAGGTGATGTAGTCCTGACAACAACGGATGTGGTTGTCATAGTATGCCTAGTAGTTGAAGGAACAATCATATCAACTCTTGGAATGTGCACTGTGCGCTTGTTCTCCTCGTGGCCAACACGTCGTTTTATTTCCTGTTCAGCTTTACAAGCAAGATGAAACAAATGGTCCATAGGATAACACTCTTCATGAATTAGTATCTCTTGAATATCACGGTTTAATCCTCCCCAAAATCTATCCATAAAATCATCTTCACTTTCTTCTAAAGAGGAATGCAACAAGGTAGTTTGTAAATCATCATAATATTTTGTTACAGTTTCACTACCTTGTTTTAAGTGTTGCAACTTCTTAATCATGTCAAGAGTATAATAAGTAGGGACGAAAGTATGTCGCATGGCAAGTTTCAAATCATCCCAAGTAGTAGGTATATAATCAGGGTGTAACCGACAATATTCACTCCACCAAACCAAAGCATAACCAGTGAAAGAACCAACCGCAACCTTAACCTTTTTATGTTCATCAAAATTATGGGAAGCAAATATATTTTTTATGTCGAACTCCCATTCAATATATGAAGCAGGTTTAAAACGGCCATTAAATGGTGGTATAGATACATTAACCTGATCATGTGCATTTGGATGTTTGTGCACCTCTCGTGACGGTTGTGGTATTTGCAAAGGTGGTGGCACGTCTCCCGCGATCGACAAAGCCCATGAATTGACTCTGGATCCTGTCATGATTAGTAGAACAAGAAACAAAACCCAAAACTAATGTTCCTATAACTACTAGGATGTGGTGGTAAAACGCTCACAGTAAAGCAAATATCAATGTCTTTCAAGTTCTTACCATGTAGCAGGCGGTGATCGGCAACCAGCGGTGTCAAGTAACTCCGAATATTGAGTAAAGCGATTGCCAGGGGAGCGTACGTATACACGGTGTAGAAATATGTGGAGCTGGGTTGGCTATATATGGTAGCAAAAGATTAGCAATAATCAATTCAAAGATGCAATGTTGAATAAACGCTCAACGACGGTACTGTGCTGGTCCTAGGCTAGACCGAACTAGAGACGCGAGCCTAGAACACTAATGAGGTCACGTCGTAGCACAACCAGCATCAATGAAGGATACAAAGTAGCTCTGGACAGCAAGATATAAGTGAAGATCACAACGGCAGTAAAGATAATGATGTGAAACAATAGCCAAGCTGTTTTACTGAACAGTGCACAAACCAGATTCCAATCCGAATTCAGGTACGAGATTGATTTTAGATAGATCCAATTTTTTTTCTTCTCTCTTTTTTTTCTCACGCTTTTTTTTCTTTTTCTTCTCCCTCTTTTTCTTTTTTTTCTTTCCTTTTTTCTCTCTTTTTTTTCTTTATCTTCTTTTTCTCCCTCTTTCCAAGACAAACTAGATAAGATGCAGATTCGATCAGGCGAAGATGTGAGTGACCTCAACTATGATTATGACAATAAACAGTGCGTAGCACGTGGTGGAAATTGGTGGATTGGATGGTGGACAGCGGATGGGATAATGATGAAGCGGCTGCGTGACTAATGTGAACAGAACTCGAAACTCTAAAGGAACTAGACACTAAGACCAGCAACTCGACACGACGATGCAACCGATAATTCAACTATGCAATCAATGAAAAGAAAATTGCAAAGGCTCAGACTGGCTTGGACCAAGGATGAATAGATCTAACTCTTTTTTGTGGCTTTTTCTTGGACAATAGGTAAGAAAATAAATCTAATCTAGGAAAACTGGAAATTCTCACCGAGCAACCTGAAAACTGATACCACTTGATAGAGGCGGGGGTGTCCCGATCTTTCGATGAGATGATAACTATCGATTTGGTGGAGACGACTTTGACAATCCGACTACGAACGTGCACAACGTTGCGCCTTAGCAATCGCTAAACCAATCTCCTGAGGTTACTGACGATGCTGGAAGCATGGTCAGCCTGACCATGAAGGTCTATTCCTGCAAGCAATCGAAGAACGAGCAAGAATATGATAAAGCAATCTGAATATTGCAAATATATATGAAGTATTGATAATGGTGGGGATCCGGAAGCGGTCTTGGTCTGGTCGTTGGACACAAACGAGGTACACGAAGTTGCAATGGCTAACTTTTAACTAAACAAATCCCAAGGAAAAGCTACTAGATGGATCTACTTATATAGGAGCAAGGGGTGGCGGCCAAGGAGGTGGGAGGACGTCCCAAGGCAGCCTAAAACTAAATCTAGGTCGTACAAGGCCAATGGGCCCAAGTGGAGGTGATGTAACACCTTTGGACTTGTAGTTTGACTCGGATTCTGCTGCAGCATCAGATTGTTTCGTCCACAACTCAACACTCCGGAAGAATTTGAAGGTGATTCCAATTGGGTTGGAAAGTGCACGAAATCTAGTTTCCGACAAAAAAAGAATCACCCAATTCGGAGTCCGTATGAAAAACTTGTGTGCGTTTTGAGTCAGGTATGTCTGTGAAGTCCGAATCTGAATCCAGAACGTGAGAGACTTGGACTCTATCTTCTCTTGGGCCAAAAGTGACGTGAGAGAACTTTTTGGACAGCAAATAAACATCTCTTTCTTCCTTATCTTCATATGTGGATTGTACAAATGTCCCATACACCTGCAATTAGACAAAACACAAAAGTGTGTGAAGTATTTTTGTTCTGGATAACATAAATAGATTATTGAATAGTTTGCACTAGAAATCACCTGACAAACATGCATATATGCAATATTTTTGGTCATATCCAAGGTAGTCATGTCCTCATCAGAGCTTGTGCATTTCATTAGCAAATTTGTTGTGATATACCTTGATGGCATATTCATACATCATGATCTTATTTACTACCATCAATTGCATGATCATATCACATTGAGCATCCATTACCATATTCATGCTATTGATAAACCGTCTCACTATGACATCATTTTGCACCGTGGTTGCATTGATCATATTCACAATACATTTGTGTGCACAATGAATTCTTTTCCTCCCATGAATGCTTTACATGTCATTTTACATCATCTTGATAAGCTTCATGGGCTTTGTCACGAACAATCTTGCCGCACGGACTTATGCTTATTTGATGGACACTTTGTGTGCGCTAACCATTGTATTTCCGAGTGTCGCTTGTGTTTGCTCTTTTTGCATGTCTACCACTACGGAGACACCTTGGAGTACTTGGATTGCGCCATGTCTTCAACTCCGTCCAACTTCAAGTCCGTCGACGAGAACCGTTTCCATGGTGATGAGGATCATGATCCGAGGTCGGATCTCTCCCAAGGGGGGGAAATGATGCGGAGCATGCTACGTTCATCTCCATGTACACCTTCATAGCACATCTGGCCCCAAGTGGACCTACCGGACTTAAGGTGAACCCGCTCCTCTTCAAGATTTACATGAATATCTATGGGACTTCATCGCTACCTCACCACGGAACATTGTGCATTATTAGGTATGAGGACGACCGCCACCCAGTAGCTATGGAGCATCCCGGAGTCCAAGGAGAAGGACCCCAAGGCCACGAGGAAGAAGCACAATCGCAGCTGGACTGGAGGTCCTAGGCGACCCCGTGCGCACGGGCCCCGAGACCCCGTGCCCATGGGCTACACAGGGAGCTGGCACTGGAGCACCCCGTGCGCACGGGCCTGTATCGTGCCCACAGGCCTAACTTACCCCGTGCGCACGGGCCCATCAGGATGGACGGCTGTGAGCTGCCGTTGGGCCTCCACTTCGTCCCCTCCTTCCACCTACCTATATATTCCGTACCTATACCATATTGTTAGGGTTAGCAAAGGATATGATAGACATATGAGAGCTTTGCTCCTTGTACCACTCCTCCTCTTGAGAGAGAGAGAGAGACCTCTCCATTGGAGATCAAGACCTCCTATGGAGAAGATCCCTAGTGGATAGATCCCCATTATAGGATCACCAAGACATCATTCCTCATAGGATTGGGATGAACTAGCACCTTGTATCTTTCCTTTGTTGTCCTTGAATCATGGTATCTCTCTTTGTGTGATTGGATCTAGCATATGTGTGATTGGATCTAGTCAATTGAGTGTTTTCCCTCTTGTGTTCATCTTGTTCTTGGGGATTCCCCCTCCAATTCGTGAAAGATCTCCACTTAGGGTTCCATCCTACACCACCACTATCATCACATTCAAGCTCAAAAGTCTTATTAAAATTAGGAAGTTGGAGTAAAGGAGCATGTGTCAACTTATCTTCCAATACCGTGAAGGCTTCTTCCTGTGCGGTACCCCAAACAAAAGGCACATCCTTCTTTGCAAGCTTGTTGAGAGGTGTAGCAATGGTGCTGAAATCTCTCACAAAACACCTATAGAAACCAGCGAGGCCAAGGAAACTCCTCACTTGTGTGACCGTTTTGGGCTGCGGCCAACTCTCAATAGCTTCAATCTTGGCTTTATCAACTTCAATTCCCTGTGGAGTAACAACATAGCCAAGAAAAGATACTCGGTCGGTGCAAAAGATGCACTTTCCAAGGTTACCAAACAAACGTGCATCACATAGAGCAATAAAAACAGCACGTAAATGTTCCAAATGTTTCTCCAAAGATTTACTACAAATCAGTATATCATCAAAATAGACTACCACAAATCATCCAATGAAAGCACGTAAAACTTCATTCATTAACCTCATGAAAGTACTAGGTGCATTAGTTAATGATGAGGACATCAATACCATTTTACACCCACAGGCCCTGCTGCTATACATACTGGACCAATTACTAGAGCTCGCGCACGCCAATTGAATTATTAGGTACTTTCGTTTCTTGGTGACGATTCTAATGTTCATGAGAATATGATACTGCCTAAATTGGATACATTTGTCTTGCTTACAAATGAAGGGCCTAGCTTGGACAAGAAAGATGAACCTTGGAACAAGTTCAAGCGTGGAGATGATGGCATGCGCAAGGGGATCCAGAATGGAGTTACAAGTGATGATTTCAGGACTTTGAAGCCACCATAAGAAGTGCATGAAGCCTTGGACGAAATATACAAGATGCCACTTCATAGATTTCGTCCAAAGGCTATTTTAGGTGCTGTGTCACCTTATTATTGGGCCAGGCCCATGTATTTTCGAAATACTTAAGTATAGGCTGTTTTTAGAGTCTGTATGTGTGGGGAAACAAGAGTTAGGGTTGGTTTCGGACCCCTCCTCCAAGGGCCACGAACCCCCCCCCCTTCCTCCATATATACAGCCCTTAGGGTGCCGTTTACACTTTGGGTTTTGTTTAGCTTAAAAGTTCGCCATAGCTGCAACTTCGCGTACTTCATTTGTGTCCAAGGACCAGACCAAGACGTCACAGAACCCCACCTTGATCAATAAAGCTTTCATCTTATATTCAAAATATCCAGATTGCAATCTCAGTTTCTTGCTTTGTTCTTCGTTTGCTCGCAGGAAACAGGCCCTCGTGGTCAGGTTGATCGTGCTCCGGCGTGGTCAATAACCCCTCGGAGTTGGTTTAGCGATTGCTAAGGCGCGGCGTCCTCGCACGTTCGTAGTCGGATCGTCAAAGTCGACTTCCTCTAAAACGATAGCCACCATCTCATCGAAAGACGGGACACCTTTGCCTCTATCAAGTGGTATCAGATGTTTAGGTTTCTCGGTGACATTTTCCAGTTTTCATAGTTTAGACCGAGTCTATTCTTCATACCTACAGTCCACGAAAAAAGCCAACAAAAAAATTAGGGTTAGTTCATCATATCTGAACCAATCTGAGCCTTTGCATACTCTTTTTAGAGTTTTACTTTGTTGAATTTGCAGTTGCATCCTCGTGTCGAGTTGCTGGTCTTAGTGTGATGAGGACATGACTACCTTGGATATGACCAAAAATATTGCATATATGCATATTTGTCAGGTGATTTCTAGTGCAAACTATTCAATAATCTATTTATGTTATCCAGAACAAAAATACTTCACACACTTTTGTGTTTTGTCTAATTGCAGGTGTATGGGACATTTGTACAATCCACATATGAAGATAAGGAAGAAAGAGATGTTTATTTGCTGTCCAAAAAGTTCTCTCACGTCACTTTTGGCCCAAGAGAAGATAGAGTCCAAGTCTCTCACGTTCTGGATTCAGATTCGGACTGCACAGACATACCTGACTCAAAACGCACACAAGTTTTTCATACGGACTCCGAATTGGGTGATTCTTTTTTTGATGGAAACTAGATTTCGTGCACTTTCCAACCCAATTGGAATCACCTTTAAATTCGTCCGGAGCGTTGAGTTGTGGACGAAACAATCTGATGCTGCAGCAGAATCCGAGTCAAACTACAAGTCCAAAGGTGTTACATCACCTCCACTTGGGCCCATTGGCCTTGTACGACCTAGATTTAGTTTTAGGCTGCCTTGGGACGTCCTCCCACCTCCTTGGCCGCCACCCCTTGCTCCTATATAAGTAGATCCATCTAGTAGCTTTTCCTTGGGATTTGTTTAGTTAAAAGTTAGCCATTGCAACTTCGTGTACTTCGTTTGTGTCCAACGACCAGACCAAGACCGCTTACGGATCCCCACCTTTATCAATACTTCATATATACTCGCAATATTCAGATTGCTTTTATCATATTCTTGCTTGTTCTTCGATTGCTTGCAGGAATAGACCTTCGTGGTCAGGTTGATTGTGCTCCGGCGTGGTCAATAACCTCTCGGAGTTGGTTTAGCGATTGCTAAGGCGCAACGTCGTGCACGTTTGTAGTCGGATCGTCAAAGTCGTCTCCACAAAATCGATAGTTATCATCTCATCGAAAGATCGGGACACCCCGCCTCTATTAAGTGGTATCAGTTTTCAGGTTGCTCGGTGAGAATTTCCAGTTTTCCTAGATTAGATTTATTTTCTTACCTATTGTCCAAGAAAAAGCCACAAAAAAGAGTTAGATCTATTCATCCTTGGTCCAAGCCAGTCTGAGCCTTTGCAATTTTCTTTTCATTGCTTGCATAGTTGAATTATCGGTTGCATCGTCGTGTCGAGTTGCTGGTCTTAGTGTCTAGTTCGTTTAGAGTTTCGAGTTCTGTTCACATTAGTCACGCCACCGCTGCATCATTATCTCTTCCGCTGTCCACCACCCATCCATCAATTTCCACCACGTGCTACCCACCATTCATTGTCATAATAATAGTTGAGATCGTTCACATCTTCACTTGATCCAATCTGCATCTTATCTAGTTTGTTTTGGAAAGAGGGAGAAAAAAAGAGAGAAAAAAAGGAGAGAAAAAAGGAGAAAAAAAAGTCAGAGAGAAAAAAAGGAGAGAAAGAAAAAAAAAGTGTGAGGAAAAAAAAAGAGAAGAAAAAAAACAAAAAAATTGGCACAAACTTTTTCAGAGGAAAGTTGGAGACAAAGTTGTTGATATATCCTGCTTGGCTGTTTTTTCACCTCATTATCTTTACTGCCGTTGTGATCTTCACTTATATCTTGTTGTCCAGAGCTACTTAGTATCCTTCATTGATGCTAGTTGTGCTACGACGTGACCTCATTAGTGTTCTAGGCTCGCGTCTCTAGTCCGGTCTAGCCTAGGACCAGCACAGTACCGTCGTTGAGCGTTTATTCAACATTGCATCTTTGAATTGATTATTGCTAATCTTTTGCTACCATATATAGTCAACCCAGCTCCACATATTTCTACACCGTGTATACGTACGCTCCCCTGGCAATCGCTTTACTCAATATTCGGAGTTACTTGACACCGCTGGTTGCCGATCACCGCCTGCTGCATGGTAAGAACTTGTAAGACATTGATATTTGCTTTACTGTGAGCGTTTTACCACCACATCCTAGTAGTTATAGGAACATTATTTTTGGGTTTTGTTTCTTGTTCTACTAATCATGACAGGATCCAGAGTCAATTCATGGGCTTTGTCGATCGCGGGAGACGTGCCACCACCTTTGCAAATACCACAACCGTCACGAGAGGTGCACAAACATCCAAATGCACATGATCAGGTTAATGTATCTATACCACCATTTAATGGCCGTTTTAAACCTGCTTTATATATTGAATGGGAGTTCGACATAAAAAATATATTTGCTTCCCATAATTTCGATGAACATTAAAAGGTTAAGGTTGCGGTTGGTTCTTTCATTGGTTATGCTTTGGTTTGGTGGAGTGAATATTGTCGGTTACACCCTGATTATATACCTACTACTTGGGATGATTTGAAACTTGCCATGCGACATACTTTCGTCCCTGCTTATTATACTCGTGACATGATTAAGAAGTTGCAACACTTAAAACAAGGTAGTGAAACTATAACAAAATATTATGATGATTTACAAACTACCTTGTTGCATTCCTCTTTAGAAGAAAGTGAAGATGATTTTATGGATAGATTTTGGGGAGGATTAAACCGTGATATTCAAGAGATACTAATTCATGAAGAGTGTTATCCTATGGACCATTTGTTTCATCTTGCTTGCAAAGCTGAACAGGAAATAAAACGACGTGTTGGCCACGAGGAGAACAAGCGCACGGTGCACATTCCAAGATTTGATATGATTGTTCCTTCAACTACTAGGCATACTATGACAACCACATCCGTTGTTGTCAGGACTACATCACCTCCGCCATGTGACACATCGCCCCCGAGAGTGGCTACATCATCTGAGTTGATCATAAGAGGTAATGACAAAGGTACTGATCTTCCATCTCTACATGAGAATGATGAATGCCTTGTCAATTTGAATGCATCATCTGATGAGCTACCAAGTACTTTGATCACACCACCTATTTTAGAGGACTACGTTGATAATTTGACTTTGCCATGTGATCAAACAACTGAAATACCAACAATTTTGAGTGCACCCATTGAATTAAATATTGATGCAAAAGAACCAATGTTTAATCATTTTGATATGACCTCTAATCTTGGTGATGATTCTGTGTTGAATGACTTATTGCATGTTTGCTTATTTAAGCATGTTGTAGCATGTAAATTTGATGCAAGTAAGGTTTATTCACCAATGTTGGGATGGTTTAATGATGAACATTGTCAATCTTTTGAAATGAATAAGAGCTTCACTTATATGTGCAAACTGAGTTGCAATATTTTTATGCCTTCTACTTCTTGTGCTAATTTTTTGGCTTTAGATTTTATGAACTATGCAAGTTACTCATCTATTCATGTGTCATATATGCAAAAATCAAGGGAAGTAAAAATGGATGACATATACATATACAACATGTACACCTTGTCTCTTTTGTTAGCCACATTTCAGATTAAGCAACGCCGAGGACGGCTTTATTTTCAAGAAGGGGAGGATGATGAGGACATCACTACCTTGGATATGACCAAAAATATTGCATATATGCATATTTGTCAGGTGATTTCTAGTGCAAACTATTCAATAATCTATTTATGTTATCCAGAACAAAAATACTTCACACACTTTTGTGTTTTGTCTAATTGCAGGTGTATGGGACATTTGTACAATCCACATATGAAGATAAGGAAGAAAGAGATGTTTATTTGCTGTCCAAAAAGTTCTCTCACGTCACTTTTGGCCCAAGAGAAGATAGAGTCCAAGTCTCTCACGTTCTGGATTCAGATTCGGACTGCACAGACATACCTGACTCAAAACGCACACAAGTTTTTCATACGGACTCCGAATTGGGTGATTCTTTTTTTGTTGGAAACTAGATTTCGTGCACTTTCCAACCCAATTGGAATCACCTTCAAATTCGTCCAGAGCGTTGAGTTGTGGACGAAACAATCTGATGCTGCGGCAGAATCCGAGTCAAACTACAAGTCCAAAGGTGTTACATCACCTCCACTTGGGCCCATTGGCCTTGTACGACCTAGATTTAGTTTTAGGCTGCCTTGGGACATCCTCCCACCTCCTTGGCCGCCACCCCTTGCTCCTATATAAGTAGATCCATCTAGTAGCTTTTCCTTGGGATTTGTTTAGTTAAAAGTTAGCCATTGCAACTTCGTGTACTTCGTTTGTGTCCAACGACCAGACCAAGACCGCTTACGGATCCCCACCTTTATCAATACTTCATATATACTCGCAATATTCAGATTGCTTTTATCATATTCTTGCTTGTTCTTCGATTGCTTGCAGGAATAGACCTTCGTGGTCAGGTTGATTGTGCTCCGGCGTGGTCAATAACCTCTCGGAGTTGGTTTAGCGATTGCTAAGGCGCAACGTCGTGCACGTTTGTAGTCGGATCGTCAAAGTCGTCTCCACCAAATTGATAGTTATCATCTCATCGAAAGATCGGGACACCCCGCCTCTATCAAGTGGTATCAGTTTTCAGGTTGCTCGGTGAGAATTTCCAGTTTTCCTAGATTAGATTTATTTTCTTACCTATTGTCCAAGAAAAAGCCACAAAACAAAAGTTAGATCTATTCATCCTTTGTCCTAGCCAGACTGAGCCTTTGCAATTTTCTTTTCATTGTTTGCATTATTGAATTATCGGTTGCATCGCCGTGTCGAGTTGCTGGTCTTAGTGTCTAGTTCGTTTAGAGTTTCGAGTTCTGTTCACATTATTCACGCCACCGCTGCATCATTATCTCTTCCGCTGTCCACCACCCATCCATCAATTTCCACCACGTGCTACCCATCATTCATTGTCATAATAATAGTTGAGATCGTTCACATCTTCACTTGATCCAATCTGCATCTTATCTAGTTTGTTTTGGAAAGAGGGAGAAAAAAAGAGAGAAAAAAAACAAGAGAAAAAAAGGAGAAAAAAAAGTCAGAGAAAAAAAAGGAGAGAAAGAAAAAAAAAGTGTGAGGAAAAAAAAAGAGAGAAGAAAAAAAAACAAAAAAATCGGCACAAACTTTTTCAGAGGAAAGTTGGAGACAAAGTTGTTGATATATCCTGCTTGGCTGTTGTTTCACCTCATTATCTTTACTGCCGTTGTGATCTTCATTTATATCTTGCTGTCCAGAGCTACTTAGTGTCCTTCATTGATGCTAGTTGTGCTACGACGTGACCTCATTAGTGTTCTAGGCTCGCGTCTCTAGTTCGGTCTAGCCTAGGACCAGCACAGTACCGTCGTTGAGCGTTTATTCAACATTGCATCTTTGAATTGATTATTGCTAATCTTTTGCTAACATATATAGCCAACCCAGCTCCACATATTTCTACACCGTGTATACGTACGCTCCCCTGGCAATCGCTTTACTCAATATTCGGAGTTACTTGACACCGCTGGTTGCCGATCACCGCTTGCTGCATGGTAAGAACTTGTAAGACATTGATATTTGCTTTACTGTGAGCGTTTTACCACCACATCCTAGTAGTTATAGGAACATTATTTTTGGGTTTTGTTTCTTGTTCTACTAATCATGACAGGATCCAGAGTCAATTCATGGGCTTTGTCGATCGCGGGGGACGTGCCACCACCTTTGCAAATACCACAACCGTCACGAGAGGTGCACAAACATCCAAGTGCACATGATCAGGTTAATGTATCTATACCACCATTTAATGGCCGTTTTAAACCTGCTTTATATATTGAATGGGAGTTCGACATAAAAAATATATTTGCTTCCCATAATTTCGATGAACATAAAAAGGTTAAGGTTGCGGTTGGTTCTTTCACTGGTTATGCTTTGGTTTGGTGGAGTGAATATTGTCGGTTACACCCTGATTATATACCTACTACTTGGGATGATTTGAAACTTGCCATGCGACATACTTTTGTCCCTTCTTATTATACTCGTGACATGATTAAGAAGTTGCAACACTTAAAACAAGGTAGTGAAACTGTAACAAAATATTATGATGATTTACAAACTACCTTGTTGCATTCCTCTTTAGAAGAAAGTGAAGATGATTTTATGGATAGATTTTGGGGAGGATTAAACCGTGATATTCAAGAGATACTAATTCATGAAGAGTGTTATCCTATGGACCATTTGTTTCATCTTGCTTGCAAAGCTGAACAGGAAATAAAACGACGTGTTGGCCACGAGGAGAACAAGCGCACGGTGCACATTCCAAGAGTTGATATGATTGTTCCTTCAACTACTAGGCATACTATGACAACCACATCCGTTGTTGTCAGGACTACATCACCTCCACCATGTGACACATCGCCCCCGAGAGTGGCTACATCATCTGAGTTGATCATAAGAGGTAATGACAAATGATAGAGGCAAAGGTGTCCCGTCTTTCGATGAGATGGTGGATTTCGCTTTGGTGGAAGTCGACTTTGACGATCCGACTACGAACGTGCGAGGACGTCGCGCCTTAGCAATCGCTAAACCAACTCCGAGAGGTTATTGACCACGCCGGAGCACGATCAACCTGACCACGAGGGTCTGTTTCCTGCAAGCAAACGAAGAACAAGCAAGAAACTAAGATTGCAATCTGGATATTGCGAATATAAGATGAAAGCTTTATTGATCAAGGTGGGGTTCTGTGACGCCTTTGTCTGGTCGTTGAACACAAACGAAGTACGCGAAGTTGCAGCTATGGCGAACTTTTAATCTAAACAAAACCCAAAGTCTAAACGATGCCCTAAGGGCTGTATATATGGAGGAAGAGGGGGGAATTTCGTGGCCCTTGGTGGAGGGGTCCGAAAACAACCCTATCTCTTGTTTCCCCACACATACGGACTCTAAAAATAGCCTATACTTATGTATTTCGAAATTACATGGGCCTGGCCCAATAATAAGGTGACGCAGCACCTAAAATAGCCTCGGGACGAAATTTATGAAGTGGCATCTTGTATATTTCGTCCAAGGCTTCATGCACCCATTATGGTGGCTTCAAAGTCCTGAAATCATCACTTGTAACTCCGTTCTTGTTCCCCTAGCGCATGCCATCATCTCCATGCTTGTTCTTGCTCCAATGTTCATCCTTCTCCAAGCTAGGCCCTTCATTTGTAAGCAAAACAAATGTATCCAATTTAGGCAGCATCATATTCTCATGAACATTAGAATCATTACCAAGAAACGAAAGTACCTGGTAATTTAGTTGGCGTGCACGAGCTCTAGTAATTGGTCCAGTATGTATAGCAGCAGGGGCTGTGGGTGTAACAATTGTATTGATGTCCTCATCAGCCTTGTACGACCTAGATTTAGTTTTAGGCTGCCTTGGGACATCCTCCCACCTCCTTGGCCGCCACCCCTTGCTCCTATATAAGTAGATCCATCTAGTAGCTTTTCCTTGGGATTTGTTTAGTTAAAAGTTAGCCATTGCAACTTCGTGTACTTCGTTTGTGTCCAACGACCAGACCAAGACCGCTTACGGATCCCCACCTTTATCAATACTTCATATATACTCGCAATATTCAGATTGCTTTTATCATATTCTTGCTTGTTCTTCGATTGCTTGCAGGAATAGACCTTCGTGGTCAGGTTGATTGTGCTCCGGCGTGGTCAATAACCTCTCGGAGTTGGTTTAGCGATTGCTAAGGCGCAACGTCGTGCACGTTTGTAGTCGGATCGTCAAAGTCGTCTCCACCAAATTGATAGTTATCATCTCATCGAAAGATCGGGACACCCCGCCTCTATCATAGTGTCTAGTCCCTTAGAGTTTCGAGTTCTATTCACAGGTTGTCACGCCGCCGCCGTACCATCATCATCATGATTGCCATATACCACCACCCCACCATATACATCGCCGCTGCCATATACAACCACCAATCCGAGTCCACATATACCATTGCCATGTACAATCACCAATCCGAGTCCAGATATACCATCGCCATATACAACCACCAGTCCGAGTTCCACCAGATTCATCGCTGCCACCAGTCCGAGTTTCACCAGATTCATCTCTGCCACCAGTCCTAGTCCAAGTCCAGTATTTGTTGCTTTGTTTTTGAGTGATCACACCATACTCCAAGTCGTGACAGAGTAGGACTCCCGAGATTCCGTGCTACCCGCAGTAGAAAATAGTTACAAACTCAAAAAAACTAAGTCTGGAAAATTCTGGCTAGGCAGTTTTTCGACCATTTGTAGACTTTTTCGAAAAAAAATTGTTGCGGAGCAAAAAAAGAGGAAAAAAGTGAAAAAAAAATTAGAGAGTGCTCCTCCCTTGTTTACGTGCCGCGCCGTGATTTTGTTCGTGTTCTAGGATCGCGTCTCTAGTACAGTCTAGCCTAGGACCAGCACAGTACCATCGTTGAGCATTTATTCAACTTTGCATCTCTGAATTGATTATTGCTGACCCTTTTTGCTACCATATTATAAGCCTTCCCAGCTCCACATACATCTACGTCATGCGTTTGGCTCTCCCTGGTAATCGCTCTATCCAAGCTTTGAGAGTTTTGACTACGACAGTTGCCGATCACCGCCTGCTGCTGGGTAAGAACTAGTAAGAATTTGAGATTTGCCTGACGGATTTGTGACATCCACCTCCACCTCTTGTTAG
The DNA here is from genome assembly GCF_002162155.2 of Triticum dicoccoides. Lineage (NCBI taxonomy): Eukaryota > Viridiplantae > Streptophyta > Magnoliopsida > Poales > Poaceae > Triticum > Triticum dicoccoides. Next base: position 95,593 of record NW_021272784.1, read on the forward strand.
TAGTCTGTAGGATCATATTCTTGTGTGTTTCTATTGCTGCTAACCATGGCAGGATCACAAGCCGACGAGACTGACTGGGAGAACATGACGAATAAGAAGTTGCATGATAAATTTCAGCAAATGATGAGTGGACAGGTGCAAGATGTGCTAAACAGATTTGAAGAGGCCATGGAGAAGATAGATGGCATGGAGAAGAAGTTCGAAACAAAGCTCGATAACAAGTTTAATGAATTGCTCGCGCGTCTTCCACCACCACCACCGGCTGCCCCTAACGCACCTCTACAACAACAACAACAACAACAATAACAACAACAACAACACAACAACAACAACAACAACAACAACAACAACAACAACAACAACAACAACGTCGCTTTCCAAACCAAGTGGGACGAGCACAACGCGTTCCCATTGACCCTGGGCAAAATTCTGGTGCCACTGTTGATACTTCGGCCGCTCCTGCTGCTACTACAGAGGTGGAGAACCATTACGAGGATGAGGTTGACCAAAATCAGAACTACATGCAACCACCAGCACCACCACCACCAGGTCATGCTCATGCATATCATCGCAACGGTAGGGCTGCACCACCACCTGAGGTACATGACCATCTTCCTAAACTAAAATTGAATATTTCACCATTTGAGGGTAGATATGTTCCTGATATATATCTTACTTGGGAGTTAGAAACTAAACAACGATTTACATGTTTACAATATCCTGAAGAGAGACGTGTTCCTGCTGCTATTTGTGCTTTCACTAGCTTTACATGTGTTTGGTGGTCTGAACATTGTAGATTATATCCTATTCCAACTACTTGGGCTGCTTTGAAAACTGCTATGCGTACGCGTTGGGTTCCACCATATTATCAACGTGAATTACTTCAAAAATTGCAGCGTTTAAGACAAGGAAAAAATTCTGTAGAAGAATATTATCAGGGATTACAAACTGGCATGATTAGATGTGGTATTGTTGAGGAGAATGAAGCTATGCTTGCATGTTTTATGGGTGGATTGAATAGAGAGATTTAGACCATTCTAGAGTATAAGGAGTATACTAATATCACTCGTTTATTCCATCTTGCTTGTAAAGCTGAACGTGAAGTGCAGGATCGACAGGCATTGGCGCGAACTAACTTTTCTGCAGGTCGATCTTCATCATGGACACCACGTGCATCCTCTACTTCCACTCCACCAGCACCTCCATCAGGTGCCACCTCCAGCCGTGATACAAGAAAGCAGCCACAAAAACCACTATCTGCCAAGAGCACACCTGCCGGACCTGCGAAGAGCTCTTCTTCGTCCATGGCATCAACAGGGCACACAAGTGATATTATTTGTCGTCGTTGTAAGGGAAGAGGACATTTTGCGAGAGAATGCCAATCTCAGCGTGTGATGATTGCTACCGAGGATGGTGGGTATGAGTCCGCTAGTGACTATGATGAGGAGACTTTGGCTCTTATTACACGTGAAGAACACGGTGGAGTTGATTCTGATCATGAGACGCAATACATGGCTCCTGAAGATGCTGACAGATATGAATGTTTAGTTTCTCAACGTGTTTTGAGTGTGCAGGTCACACAAGCTGAGCAAAATCAAAGGCATAATTTGTTCCATACAAAGGGAGTTGTGAAGGAACATTCTATTCGCGTAATCATAGATGGAGGGGGCTGCAATAACTTGGCTAGCATGGAGATGGTGGAGAAGCTATCTCTCACCACAAGACCACATCCAGATCCACATCCTTACTACATCCAATGGTTCAAGAACAGTGGCAAGGTTAAGGTAACATGTACGGTTCGTGTGCATTTTAGTATCTCTACATATGCTAATTATGTTGATTGTGGTGTGGTACCTATGCAAGCATGTTCCTTATTACTTGGTAGACCATGGCAATTTGATAAAAATTCTGTAGACCATGGTAGAAACAATCAGTATACTCTTGTTCATAAGGATAAAAATATTACTTTGCTTCCTATGACTCCTGAGTCCATTTTGAAAGATGATATTAATAGAGCTAATAAAGCAAAACAGGAGAAAAATAAAAGTGAAAATTAGATTGTGGCAAAAAAATTGAGCAACAAATGCAGCCTAATAATAAACCATCTAGTGTTGCTTCTGAAATTAAATTGAAAAGTGCATGTTTAATTGACACCAAATCTGATATTAATGATTTAGATTTTAGCAAATCTGTTTGCTATGCTTTTGTGTGCAAAGAGGCATTATTTTCATTCGAGGACGTGCCTTCCTCTTTGCCTCCTGCTCTCACTAACATTGTGCAGGAGTTCGCTAACGTCTTTTGATAGAGGCAAAGGTGTCCCGTCTTTCGATGAGATGATGGATATCGCTTTGGTGGAAGTCGACTTTGACGATCCGACTACGAACGTGCGAGGACGTCGCGCCTTAGCACTCGCTAAACCAACTCCGAGAGGTTATTGACCACGCCGGAGCACGATCAACCTGACCACGAGGGTCTGTGTCCTGCGAGCAAACGAAGAACAAGCAAGAAACTAAGATTGCAATCTGGATATTGCGAATTTAAGATGAAAGCTTTATTGATCAAGGTGGGGGTCTGTGACGCCTTTGTCTGGTCGTTGAACACAAACGAAGTACGCGAAGTTGCAGCTATGGCGAACTTTTAATCTAAACAAAACCCATATATAGACTTTGGGTTTTGTTTAGATTAAAAGTTCGCCATAGCTGCAACTTCGCGTACTTCGTTTGTGTCCAATGACCAGACCAAGACGTCACAGAACCCCACCATGATCAATAAAGCTTTCATCTTATATTCACAATATCCAGATTGCAATCTCAATTTCTTGCTTGTTCTTTGCTTGCTCGCAGGAAACAGGCCCTCGTGGTCAGGTTGATCGTGCTCCGGCATGGTTAATAACCCCTCGGAGTTGGTTTAGCGATTGCTAAGGCTCGACGTCCTCGCACGTTCATAGTCGGATCGTCAAAGTCGATTTCCTCTAAAACGATAGCCACCATCTCATCAAAAGACAGGACACCTTTGCCTCTATCAGTTAACCCAAAAGGCATGACTAACCACTCATATAATCCAAACTTTGTTTTAAATGTTGTTTTCCATTCATCTCCCAATTTCACACGAATTTGATGGTATCCACTATGCAAATCAACTTTGGAGAATATTGTAGAGCCACTCAATTCATCAAGCATGTCGTCTAGCCTAGGAATAGGACGACGATAACTAATAGGAATATTATTAATGCCTCTACAATCAACACACATACGCGACGTACCATCCTTTTTCGGCACTAAAATGATAGGAACAGCACAAGGACTAAGGGATTCACGTATATAACCTTTGTCGAGCAGCTCCTATACTTGACACATAATCTCCTTCGTCTCCTCTGGATTGGTACGGTATGGCGCACGGTTGGGTAATGATGCATCGGGAATTAAGTCAATTTGATGCTCAATCCCTCGAATAGGTGGTAATCCCGGTGGCACGTCTTAGGGAAAGACGTCGGGAACTCCTGCAAAATTATAGTGACAGCAGGAGGCAAAGAGGAAGGCACGTCCTCAAATGAAAATAATGCCTCTTTGCACACAAAAGCATAGCAAACAAATTTCTCTAATCTAGATCATCAATATCAGATTTGGTGGCAAGTAAACATGCACTTTTCAATTTAATTTCAAAAGCAACACTAGATGGTTTACTATTCGGCTTCATTTGTTGCTCAAATTCTTTTGCCACAATCTGATTTTTACTCTTATGTTTCTCCTGTTTTGCTTTATTAGCTCTATTAATATCATCTTTCAAAATGGAATCAGGAGTCATAGGAAGCAAAGTAATATTTTTATCCTTATGAACAAGAGTATACTGATTGTTTCTACCATGGTGTATAGAATTTTTATCAAATTGCAATGGTCTACCAAGTAATAAGGAACATGCTTGCATAGGTACCACATCTCAATCAACATAATCAGCATATGTAGAGATACTAAAATGCACACAAACAGTACGTGTTACCTTAACCTTGCCGCTGTTGTTGATCCATTGGATGTAGTAAGGATGTGGATGTGGTCTTGTGGTGAGATATAGCTTCTCCACCATCTCCATGCTAGCCAAGTTGTTGCAGCTCCCTCCATCTATGATGACGCGAACTGAACGTTGCATCACAACTCCCTTTCTATGGAACAAATTATGCCTCTGATTTTGCTCAGCTTGTGTGACCTGCACACTCAAAACACGTTGAGCAACTAAACATTTATACCTGTGAGCATCTTTAGGAGCCATGTATTGCGTCTCATGATCAGAATCATCTCCACCGTGTTCTTCGTGTGTAATAAGAGCCAAAGTGATGAGGACATGACTACCTTGGATATGACCAAAAATATTGCATATATGCATATTTGTCAGGTGATTTCTAGTGCAAACTATTCAATAATCTATTTATGTTATCCAGAACAAAAATACTTCACACACTTTTGTGTTTTGTCTAATTGCAGGTGTATGGGACATTTGTACAATCCACATATGAAGATAAGGAAGAAAGAGATGTTTATTTGCTGTCCAAAAAGTTCTCTCACGTCACTTTTGGCCCAAGAGAAGATAGAGTCCAAGTCTCTCACGTTCTGGATTCAGATTCGGACTGCACAGACACACCTGACTCAAAACGCACACAAGTTTTTCATACAGACTCCGAATTGGGTGATTCTTTTTTTGTTGGAAACTAGATTTCGTGCAGTTTCCAACCCAATTGGAATCACCTTCAAATTCGTCCGGAGCGTTGAGTTGTGGACGAAACAATCTGGTGCTGCAGCAGAATCCGAGTCAAACTACAAGTCCAAAGGTGTTACATCACCTCCACTTGGGCCCATTGGCCTTGTACGACCTAGATTTAGTTTTAGGCTGCCTTGGGACGTCCTGCCACCTCCTTGGCCGCCACCCCTTGCTCCTATATAAGTAGATCCATCTAGTAGCTTTTCCTGGGGATTTGTTTAGTTAAAAGTTAGCCATTGCAACTTCGTGTACTTCGTTTGTGTCCAACGACCAGACCAAGACCGCTTCCGGATCCCCACCATTATCAATACTTCATATATATTTGCAATATTCAGATTGCTTTATCATATTCTTGCTCGTTCTTCGATTGCTTGCAGGAATAGACCTTCGTGGTCAGGCTGACCGTGCTTCCAGCATCGTCAGTAACCTCAGGAGATTGGTTTAGCGATTGCTAAGGCGCGACGTCCTCGCACGTTCGTAGTCGGATCGTCAAAGTCGACTTCCACCAAAGCAATATCCATCATCTCATCGAAAGACGGGACACCTTTGCCTCTATCAAGTGGTATCAGTTTTCAGGTTGCTCGGTGAGAATTTCCAGTTTTCCTAGATTAGATTTACTTTCTTACCTATTGTCCAAGAAAAAGCCACAAAAAAGAGTTAGATCTATTCATCCTTGGTCCAAGCCAGTCTGAGCCTTTGCAATTTTCTTTTCATTGATTGCATAGTTGAATTATCGATTGCATCACCGTGTCGAGTTGCTGGTCTTAGTGTCTAGTTCGTTTAGAGTTTCGAGTTCTGTTCACATTAGTCACGCCACCGCTGCATCATTATCTCTTCCGCTGTCCACCACCCATCCATCAATTTCCAGCACGTGCTACCCACCATTCATTGTCATAATAATAGTTGAGATCGTTCACATCTTCACTTGATCCAATCTGCATCTTATCTAGTTTGTTTTGGAAAGAGGGAGAAAAAAAGAGAGAAAAAAAACGAGAGAAAAAAAAGGAAAAAAAAGTCAGAGAAAAAAAAGGAGAGAAAGAAAAAAAAGTGTGAGGAAAAAAAAAGAGAAGAAAAAAAACAAAAAAATCGGCACAAACTTTTTCAGAGGAAAGTTGGAGACAAAGTTGTTGATATATCCTGCTTGGCTGTTGTTTCACCTCATTATCTTCACTGCTGTTGTGATCTTCACTTATATCTTGCTGTCAAGAGCTACTTAGTATCCTTCATTGATGCTAGTTGTGCTACGTCGTGACCTCATTAGTGTTCTAGGCTCGCGTCTCTAGTCCGGTCTAGCCTAGGACCAGCACAGTACCGTCGTTGAGCGTTTATTCAACATTGCATCTTTGAATTGATTATTGCTAATCTTTTGCTACCATATATAGCCAATCCAGCTCCACATATTTCTACACCGTGTATACGTACGCTCCCCTGGCAATCGCTTTACTCAATATTCGGAGTTACTTGACACCGCTGGTTGCCGATCACCGCCTGCTGCATGGTAAGAACTTGTAAGACATTGATATTTGCTTTACTGTGAGCGTTTTACCACCACATCCAAGTAGTTATAGGAACATTATTTTTGGGTTTTGTTTCTTGTTCTACTAATCATGACAGGATCCAGAGTCAATTCATGGGCTTTGTCGATCGCGGGAGACGTGCCACCACCTTTGCAAATACCACAACCGTCACGAGAGGTGCACAAACATCCAAATGCACATGATCAGGTTAATGTATCTATACCACCATTTAATGGCCGTTTTAAACCTGCTTTATATATTGAATGGGAGTTCGACATAAAAAATATATTTGCTTCCCATAATTTCGATGAACATAAAAAGGTTAAGGTTGCGGTTGGTTCTTTCACTGGTTATGCTTTGGTTTGGTGGAGTGAATATTGTCGGTTACACCCTGATTATATACCTACTACTTGGGATGATTTGAAACTTGCCATGCGACATACTTTCGTCCCTGCTTATTATACTCGTGACATGATTAAGAAGTTGCAACACTTAAAACAAGGTAGTGAAACTGTAACAAAATATTATGATGATTTACAAACTACCTTGTTGCATTCCTCTTTAGAAGAAAGTGAAGATGATTTTATGGATAGATTTTGGGGAGGATTAAATCGTGATATTCAAGAGATACTAATTCATGAAGAGTGTTATCCAATGGACCATTTGTTTCATCTTGCTTGCAAAGCTAAACAGGAAATAAAACGACGTGTTGGCCATGAGGAGAACAAGCGCACGGTGCACATTCCAAGAGTTGATATGATTGTTCCTTCAACTACTAGGCATACTATGACAACCACATCCGTTGTTGTCAGGACTACATCACCTCCACCATGTGACACATCGCCCCTGAGAGTGGCTACATCATCTGAGTTGATCATAAGAGGTAATGACAAAGGTACTGATCTTCCATCTCTACATGAGAATGATGAATGCCTTGTCAATTTGAATGCACCATCTGATGAGCTACCCACTACTTTGATCACACCACCTATTTTAGAGGACTATGTTGATAATTTGACTTTGCCATGTGATCAAACAACTGAAATACCAACAATTTTGAGTGCACCCATTGAATTAACTATTGATGCAAAAGAACCAATGTTTAATCATTTTGATATGACCTCTAATCTTGGTGATGATTCTGTGTTGAATGACTTATTGCATGTTTGCTTATTTAAGCATGTTGTAGCATGTAAATTTGATGCAAGTAAGGTTTTTTCACCAATGTTGGGATGGTTTAATGATGAACATTGTCAATCTTTTGAAATGAATAAGAGCTTCACTTATATGTGCAAACTGAGTTGCAATATTTTCATGCCTTCTACTTCTTGTGCTAATTTTTTGGCTTTAGATTTTATTAACTATGCAAGTTACTCATCTATTCATGTGTCATATATGCAAAAATCAAGGGAAGTAAAAATGGATGACATATACATATACAACATGTACACCTTGTCTCTTTTGTTAGCCACATTTCAGATTAAGCAACGCCGAGGACGGCTTTATTTTCAAGAAGGGGAGGATGATGAGGACATGACTACCTTGGATATGACCAAAAATATTGCATATATGCATATTTGTCAGGTGATTTCTAGTGCAAACTATTCAATAATCTATTTATGTTATCCAGAACAAAAATACTTCACACACTTTTGTGTTTTGTCTAATTGCAGGTGTATGGGACATTTGTACAATCCACATATGAAGATAAGGAAGAAAGAGATGTTTATTTGCTGTCCAAAAAGTTTCTCACATCACTTTTGGCCCAAGAGAAGATAGAGTCCAAGTCTCTCACGTTCTGGATTCAGATTCGGACTGCACAGACACACCTGACTCAAAACGCACACAAGTTTTTCATACAGACTCCGAATTGGGTGATTCTTTTTTTGTTGGAAACTAGATTTCGTGCAGTTTCCAACCCAATTGGAATCACCTTCAAATTCGTCCGGAGCGTTGAGTTGTGGACGAAACAATCTGGTGCTGCAGCAGAATCCGAGTCAAACTACAAGTCCAAAGGTGTTACATCACCTCCACTTGGGCCCATTGGCCTTGTACGACCTAGATTTAGTTTTAGGCTGCCTTGGGACGTCCTGCCACCTCCTTGGCCGCCACCCCTTGCTCCTATATAAGTAGATCCATCTAGTAGTTTTTCCTGGGGATTTGTTTAGTTAAAAGTTAGCCATTGCAACTTCGTGTACTTCGTTTGTGTCCAACGACCAGACCAAGACCGCTTCCGGATCCCCACCATTATCAATACTTCATATATATTTGCAATATTCAGATTGCTTTATCATATTCTTGCTCGTTCTTCGATTGCTTGCAGGAATAGACCTTCGTGGTCAGGCTGACCGTGCTTCCAGCATCGTCAGTAACCTCAGGAGATTGGTTTAGCGATTGCTAAGGCGCGACGTCCTCGCACGTTCGTAGTCGGATCGTCAAAGTCGACTTCCACCAAAGCGATATCCATCATCTCATCGAAAGACGGGACACCTTTGCCTCTATCACAAAGTCTCCTCATCATAGTCACTAGCGGACTCATACCCACCATCCTCAGTAGCAATCATCACACGCTGAGATTTGCATTCTCTCGCAAAATGTCCTCATCCCTTACAACGACGACAAATAATATCACTTGTGTGCCCGGTTGATGCAATGGAAGAAGAAGAGCTCTGCGCAGGCCCGGGAGGTGTGCTCTTGGCAGATAGTGGTGGTTGTGCCTGCTTTCTTGTATCACGGCTGGAGGTGGCACCTGATGTTGGTGCTGGTGTAGTGGAAGTAGAGGATGCACATGGTGTTCATGATGAAGATCGACCAGCAGAAAAGTTAGTTCGCGCCAATGCCTGTCAATCCTACACTTCACGTTCAGCTTTACAAGCAAGATGGAATAAACGAGTGATATTAGTATACTCCTTCTTTTCTAGAATGGTCTGAATCTCTCTATTTCATCCACCCATAAAACGTGCAAGCATAGCTTCATTCTCCTCAAAAATACCACATCTAATCATGCCAGTTTGTAATTCCTGATAATATTCTTCTACGAAATATTTTCCTTGTCTTAAACGCTGCAATTTTTGAAGTAATTCACGTTGACAATATGGTGGAACCCAACGAGTACGCATAGCAGTTTTCAAAGCAGCCCAAGTAGCTGGAATAGGATATAATCTACTATGCTCAGACCACCAAACACATGCAAAACAAGTGAATGCACAAACAACAGCAGGAACACGTCTCTCCTCGGGATATTGTAAACATGTAAATCGTTGTTCAGTTTCTAACTTCCAAGTAAGATATATATCAGGAACATATCTACCCTCAAATGGTGGAATATTCAATTTCAGTTTAGGGAGATGGTCATGATCTCGTACCTGAGGGTGAGCCCTACCATTGCCATTATTTTCATGTGGAGGACCTGGTGGTTGCGGTGCTGGTGGTTGCACGTAGTTCCGATTTTGATCAACCTCATCCTCGCAATCTCCCGCAAAATCATCCTCCTCCGAATCAGCAGCAGGAGCCATAGAAGTATCAACAGCAGCACCAACAGTTTGGCCAGGTGCAAGAGGGAGACGGCTCGCTCGGCGAAGGGCTGTTTCACGACATGGAGGTAGTCGTTGTTGTTGTTATTGTTGTTGTAGAGGTGCGTTAGGTGCAGCCGGTGGTGGTGGTGGAAGACGCGTGAGCAATTCGTTAAACCTGTTATCGAGCTTTGTTTCGAACGTCTTCTCCATGCCATCTATCTTCTCCATGGCCTCTTCAAATCTGTTTAGCACATCTTGCACCTGTCCACTCATCATTTGCTAAAACTTATCATGCAACTCCTTATTCGTCATGTTCTCCCTGTCAGTCTTGTCGGCTTGTGATCCTGCCATGGTTAACAGCAATAGAAACACACAAGAATATGATCCTACAGACTACTAACGAGAGGTGGTGGTGGTGTCACAAATTCGTCAAGCAAATATCAAATTCTTACCAGTTCTTACCCAGCAGCAGGCGGTGATCGGCAACCGTCATAGTCAAAACTCTCAAAGCTTGGATAGAGCGATTACCAGGTAGAGTCAAACACACGACGTACATGTATGTGGAGCTGGGAAGGCTTATAATATGGTAGCAAAAAAGGTCAGCAATAATCTATTCAGAGATGCAAAGTTGAATAAACGCTCAACGACGGTATTGTGCTGGTCCTAGGCTAGACTGTGTTAGAGACGCGAGCCTAGAACACTAACAAAATCACGACGCTGCATGTAAACAAGGGAGGAGCACGCTCTGAATTTTTTTTCTTTTTTTCTCTTTTTTTGCACTTTTTTCATCTCTTTTTTGCTCCGCAACAAATTTTTTTCGGAAAAGTCTACAAATGGTCCTAAAACTGCCTAGCCAGAATTTTCCAGACTTAGTTTTTTTAGTTTGGAACTATTTTTCTTCTGCGGGTAGCACGAAAGTTTGGGAGTCCTACGCTATCACAACTCGGAGTATCGCGTGATCTGGAAATCCAAAATAGAGTAACAAAATACTGTACTTGGACTAGGACTGGTGGCTTAGATGAATCTGGTGGAACTCGGACTGGCGGCGGCGATGAATCTGGTGGAACTCGGACTGGTGGCGGATATATGTTGCAGGTGGACTCGGATTGGCGTGATGGCGGTCGATACGTGGTATATGGCAGCGGTGATGATGATGGTGGTATATGGCAGTGGTGATGACGATGGTGGTATATGTCAGCGGTGACAATGATGGTGGTATATGGCACCGGTGATGATGATGATGATGCGGCAGCGACGTGACTACTTGTGAACAGAACTCGAAACTCTAAAGGACTAGACACTACGACCAGCAACTAGACACGACGATGCAACCGCAAACTCAACAATGCAATGGCTCAGACTGGTTCGGATATGATGAACTAACCCTAATTTTTTTGTGGCTTTTTCATGGACTGTAGGTATGAAGAACAGACTCGATCTAAACTATGAAAAACTGTAAAATCTCACCGAGCAACCTGAAAATCTAATACCACTTGATAGAGGCGAAGGTGTCCCGATGTTTCGATGAGATAGATATCGTTTTCTGTGGGAGTCAACTTTGACGATCCGACTACGAACGTGCAAAGACGTCGCGGCTTAGCAATCGCTAAGCCAACTTCCGAGGGTTATTGACCACGCCGGATCACGATCAACCTGACCACGAGGGTCTATTTCCTGCGAGCAAACGAAGAACAAGCAAGAAACTGAGATTGCAATCTGGATATTGTGAATAAAAAAGGAAAGCTTTATTAATGAAGGTGGGGTTCTGTGACGTCTTGGTCTGGTCGTTGGACACAAACGAAGTACGCGAAGTTGCAGCTATGGCGAACTTTTAGTTTAAAAAAACCCAAATTCTAAACGATGCCCGAAGGGCTGTATATATGGAGGAGAGAGGGGGAATTTCGTGGCCCTTGGAGGAGGGGTCCGAAACCAACCCTAACTCTTGTTTCCCCACACATACGGACTCTAAAACAGCCTATACTTAAGTATTTCGAAAATACATGGGCCTGGCCCAATAATAAGGTAACGCGGCACCTAGAATAGCCTCTGGACGAAATTTATGAAGTGACATCTTGTATATTTCGTCCAAGGCTTCATGCACTCCTTATGGTGGCTTCAAAGTCCTGAAATCATCACTTGTAACTCCGTTCTTGATCCCCTTGCGCATGCCATCATCTCCATGCTTGAACTTACTCCAAGGTTCATCTTTCTTGTCCAAGCTAGGCCCTTCATTTGTAAGCAAAACAAATGTATCCAATTTAGGCAGCATCATATTCTCATGAATTAGAATCGTTACCAACAAACGAAAGTACCTGATAATTCAATTGGCGTGCGCGAGCTCTAGTAATTGGTCTAGTATGTATAGCAGTAGGGGTTGTGGGTGTAACAATGGTATTGATGTCCTCATCACGTAACAACCTGGAGAGCGTAATTTCACCCTAATTTAATTGTTGCTTTTCCAAATTGTACCGGATTTGGATTTGAATTTGAATTTGAATGTATGCTACAGCTTTATTCATATCCATCAGGTTCAAACAACCAATGCATTTCGATTCATAGGTACATATGTTCAAGAATTACATAATAACCAAATAAAGAATGATGAACCACAGTTGTATACTTGTACTATTATAGACGGTAAAGAAAGAGGCGAAACATATTCTGCTTGCTGAACAAGGTGAAGTGGAATGCCCATATTGTGCCCTCCTCCATGGAGAAGGCACGCACGACTCTAGTCCAACCCCTTGTGATGGCCGACCGCCCATCCTTCATAGTCTTCATGAAAACATCTAGATAATCATCGTGTTCTAGTAGAAATACTTTAACCTTTGCATGCCCACCAATCATGTAGTTTGAGAGGTAATCTTGAGTAAACTGCTTTGGCAACCACTGCAAAGGAAAAAGATTCAGACATTGTCGTCTAACACAACTCATTATGGGCAGTAAAAAGAAGGTTGCAGAGTTCTTACTTACCATATTGCAGTTCACTGTTGTCTAGGATAAAGTGTAAACGAATAGTTTAATTGCCATCATTGGACCCATTTTACTAACAATCTTTATCAGCTTCCTCACTGATGTTGGTTCATCGATATCTCATTGCCCCATACGTAGAAAGGGTCGAAGCGCGGATCTTTACCAATGACATATGTACCTAAAAGCACCAAGTTAATATTAGAAGCTAAACAGCAATTGCACAATGATGTAGCACAACACTCTTTTATAATATGTCTATATCTATATGTGGTAGTCCATATGAAACATCTAAAAAGACAAATATTTAGGAACGAAGGGAGTATATTATAACATCCAATATACTCACATATTAGATGAATTATGAATTAACATCTTATATTATGGGCCGGAAGGAGTTTAGTGCATTCTTACCAATTATCAGCTGATTAACCGCTGCTGTATCCAGGGGTTACAGTTAGTTTGAGCTAGTTCGGGCTCAAATAGCCGTAAAGTATATCTAAACACGAGGGCTAGTTTGAGCTAGTTGCATCTATAACCCACCCAAAAAAACTATCCAACCCAAGAGGTGCTAATCGGAGCTAGTTCTCCTAGTGCATTTATTGTCAATCTAACCTTGCCATCCAAACAACTCTTTGGATGGAGTTAGTTCAGGGTTAGTAATGAGCTAGAAACTAACTCTAACCTCTAGCTTAGTTGAGTATCCAAACAGGGTTGTGTTGCTGTCGCTGCTATTGCTGCTCTTCTACGTATATCTAGACATCATTGGAACATTGATGTAACACTCTTCCTTGTTGCTATGTAGCCTAGGATTGCATATTGAGATATTAAGTACGGTGCATGTTGCTATGTAGCCTAGGATTGCATATTTAGATATTAAGTACAGTGCATATTGCTATGTAGCCTCAGATATATTACATATGGCCCTAGTGTAGCGACCAGACCTCAAACAGTCCAATCTCTGTGCTTTAGTGTCATCCCTGGATCAGTAATGCTGACATGCACAGTACTTGAAGGATTTATAACAGAGTAGCAATCACACACTCACTACTAGGGAAAAGCCTAGTAGTATCGCGGGTTTTTAGGCTATCAGCAGCGCGGGGGGCCGCGCTACCAATAAGGCGCTACAGCTAACTCCCAGTAGTAGCGTTGTATTCACCCGCGCTACTACTATTGACTATAGCAGCAGCGCTTTTACAGAACATGTTGTTATTAGTTAGCTGTAGCGATTTCCTAGCCCTGCGCTACTGCTATATCTTTCATCATTTCAACCCCGTTTTAGCTTCAATAAACTACAATTTCGAGATACTAGGTACTACTAGATATCATTTTCATAAAGGCATAAAGCATTATAGGTACTAGGTAGTATTCCCTCGGTTGCAAATTACTCGTCGTGGTTTTAGTTCAAATTTGAACTAAAACCACGATGAGTACTTTGAAATGGAGGGAGTACTAGATAACAATTTCATATATACTCAACATGCATCCTCAAGCAGTACTAGGTGATATCGACGACGATCATCATATGTAGTTTTAGATGATATCGACAACGATCATCATATGTAGTTCTACATGATATCGACGACAATCATCATATGTAGTTCTACATGATATAGCCACACACAGACATATGTAGTTCTAGATGATATCGACGGCGATCATCATCCTCAAGCCTGGATGGTGGGTGTTCCTGATAGTAATTAGGATGGCCTGCCCAACACGAAGATTCTTGCCAACGAGGAATCTCTTCCAGCCAACCGAGTTTAAGTGTGTGCGATCGTCGTCTGTGTCCATGTGGTAAGTACAGGTGGTGACGGGGCCCCTTGCGATAAGGCGTAGTCCAGCTGAGCCTTCTTCATCATGCTCGATACCACAAATCGCAGATAGGTTCTTTGGCAATTTCTGAATAAGAAAAACATATCAATTAATAAATAGCTTGGCACATACTCTTGCAAATATATTTCTATTAAGTCTACATTTCTACACTATCAAAAGACACAGTACTACGCATTTGTACTAATTAATCATGAATTCTACTAATAAGTATATATGGATTATCTACTAGATTCCACATAGCATATCATCGACTAGATTCCACATAGCTTATCATTGGACTCTACACTAAGCATATCATCGGATAATTTGCATTTGTAAGTATAACAATAAAGCATATATATATATATATCATCAACTTACTACAGTCAGTATAACATACAATTTCATGCCGATCGACCATGGTACTTGTCAGGTGGGTCACGAATGGCACCCCGACAAAGTCATCACGTGGCGGAATTATGTCCCATAGGTTGCGCACCTCCTCCTCGCTTAGCCTCATTCTTTGAGCTACGATGGCTTCACGAAGTGGGTTCTCATCATCCTCATCATCTTCATCATCTTCATCATCTTCGTCATCTTCATCATCTTCCACCAGGTTGAGATATATGACAGCGAGCTTGCGTCTTTCTGCTTTGAAGGAGAACCTGATCAACTCACCACCAGTAAGACGCATGTGGGCGACGAAACGGGCCCATCCATCTCCTCCAATCTGTGACATATTGCTTCCTTTCTCGACCTCGATAGTGTACGGGCCCCCAGGAGCCTCAAATGTCACAATTTCTCCTGTCAGCTTGTTGAATTTCAACCTCACATTGCATGGGACGATCTGTGTAAAAAAGCAAAATGACACAATGCAGTAATGTCAACACTAAAAATAAAATAGTTGTTACATTTCATCTAATTTCTTACCACCGCATGACGAAAACTTGGCTGGAAGTAGATGCCGAACAGCTTGCCAGTTGCAAGGCTGCTGGCGCACCTTGACTTGCACAGTCGACATAGTGGTGGTGGTGGCGGCGCCATTTTTCTAAAGCAATATGAGCAAAGGATTAACGATCCACTTCACAGGAAAGAAAAATAGTAGCATGTGATTGTAACTAAATTGGCACCTACATTTTGCCAAAAAGTAACTTATTACAAAAAAAACAAAAACATCTACATATCCATGTACAGAAAAAATAACAATAAAATGATGCATACTAAATCAACTAGCCTACTAAATCAACTAAATCAACTAGCCTACTAAATCAAAATGTTCTAAATCAACTAAATCAACTAGCCTACTAAATCTACTAAATCAAAATGTTCTAAATCAACTAAATCAACTAGCCTACTAAATCAACTAGCCTACTAAATCAACTAAATCAAAACGTTGCATATGAACTAGCCTACTAAATCAAAATGTAGCAGGGAGGAGGGAGAAGGAGGGGCGACTCGAGGAGGGAGAAGAGAGTAGGACGGATGAGGAAGGCGGAGCGAGGAGGGGCCGACCGGCGGCGAGTCGAGGGAGGACGGAGGAGGAGGGCGGTACCGAGTCCAGCGAGGAGGAGGAGTTGACGGCGGCACAGAGGGAAGAGGGGT